>NW_017306854.1:0-58386 GCF_000935625.1 Nanorana parkeri | reverse complement strand
TTTCCAAAGACAATTCAGAAGTCAGAAATTGCTTGATGGAATGTGTTTGGTGAAGAACACACAGAATAGAGAACACAGAGGAGGACAAAAACAAAAGGAGGTAGATAGTCCTGTAATAATGAATGTTTAGCCAAGTAGAAAACCCCATTCTAACATCATGGCAGTGGGAATTTGGGGTGAATGGGGCACATTCCTTTACACATTTTTAATTATACAAGTACTGATTGGTCCTTATTTTAGAAAAAAAGAATTGGTGTAGTGTAACCTATAGTGACCATTTCTCAGTTGTAATGGTCTATTGTGCTAAAATAAAAAAAAAGGAGACAAAAGGCTCAAAATTGGCAAAGCTTTAAACACGAGAATAAGGATCTTTATGCTTCAAAATGTTCGACTATTGGCTTTTGGCTGAAAATAACAATCCTTATACTAGTGTGTAAATCTGGTCATACGCTAGTAGATTTGTTTGTAACAGATTCCTCCATCCATGCTAGACAGTGTGGATGGGAGAATCCCCCCGGGCTATTGTATTCTGCCAGCAGAATGCCAGAACAATGACCGCACACTATAGGAAACTGGTAACATTTCGGCTAAGTCTGCAGGACTAGGACAAAAGTCGAGCAGTTTAGGGCCAGATTTAGGCTGGTGATAAATGTTTGTCTGATTGCACATTACATCTTCCAATACTATATAATATCAGGACCTACCTTAAAAGCGTATTTCTACTTTTGCATTCAAATTTGAGAAAACCCCTCTATAGGTTTGTTATGGGTTCCCATTCATACAGCATACCCAGTAATTATGTTTAACATATTGCTCATCTTTCAGATGTTTCTTTGGTGAAGGCCTTTGTGTAGATCCCAAACCTACTCTGAGCAGTTTGAAAGTGAAAGTTTTTAAGTCCAAACTGAGCTTCTTGCCACAGCCTGCTCCTTAACATTACAGAGGGGGAAGCTAGGGAGGATTTTCAGGCAAGTAAAAAAGGACTTCAAAATGTAGGCAACATTTTAAAATATTTGTGTAAAATTATGGAATATGAATGGACGTGGCTGCAAAGTGCAAATATCCTTTAACCTCTTGCCGTCCGCCCGTAGTAAAAAAACGGACGGACGGCACTGCTACATCTGCGGGTTGCCGTCTCCAGACGGCAATTTTTTTCTGCTCGCGCGCGCCCCCTAGCGGGCACGCACGGGCAGAAAAGACCCGACGATTAAACACCGTTACCGGGTGTTTCACATATAGGCGATCAGCGGGTCCATAGCCCGCCGATCGCCTATATGTGCTCGTTCAAGGCTTGACATGTTTAGTGTCTTTTTACCCGACGTGACCCCATCTTTTATATTTTACCAAAAAATTGGGTAATAATAAATGTTTTATCATTTAATATAGGGGAAACTGTTTTTTTTTTTAAAAAATTCGGTAATTTTTCCTTAATATAGTAAAAAAATAAAACCCCCAGTGGTGAATAAATACCACCAAAAGAAAGCTCTATCTGTCCCCAAAAAAGGGTATAAAATTCATTTCAGTACAGCGCTGCATGACGGAATAAATGTCAGTCAAAGTACCGCAGCGCTGAATACTGAAAAATGGCCTGGATGGGAAGGGGAATTAACACCGCGGATGTCAACTGGTTAATACTCAATTTGTTTATATTGAATCAGGCAGGCCTTCAAACTTCATGGTGGTTGGGAGATTTAAAGCTCAGACAAAATGGAGAGCTAACAGGCAACACTTAAGGGCAACATACGCCCCTGGATCAGTGATCACAGCCTTTCTGAATGGCAGCGGATGCAAGATCCGTAAAATGGTTTCCTCTTACAAAGAATACATTGTTCTGTCTTTATGGCACTATGTGATCATGTAGGGACTGGTATTGACTCAAACTTACAATGTGAACATCTATGAGTAGCTACCGCTTTTGCTGTCAACAATAATTCACATTATTTCCGCTGTGCTTCCACCACTGTACACTGAGGGGAATTTATCAAAACTGGAGCAGACAAAATCTGGAGCAGTTGTGCATGGCAACCAATCAGCTTCTTTCTTTCATTTTCAAGTCTTAACTGAACAAACTGAAGAGAGAAGAGATTCTGTCTGCTCCAGGTTTGATACATTCCCCCATATGAATGGACCTGCACACTATCTGCATTGCACAGCACAGTCTAGATCCTTGGTTCTCAACTGGTGGGTCGTGACCCAAAAGTGGATCGTGACTCCGTGTTCAGTGGGTCACCGCATGCCTTCCACTTTTCTAGGCGAGAGGCTCCTCAGCCTCCCCCTAGCACAGCAATTTCAGTTCTCGCGCTGAGCAGCCATTCAAAATATGCTGCCCGGTGCCCAGTGTCAGCTTGAAGTGGGGTGGATTGGGGCTATGGCTGTGAGAGAGCTCTATTTATACGAGCATGACTTAGAGCTCCCTCACAAGTCCTTTAGAGGTGCATGGACTGAAGTGATGTCACATTCTGGATCTTAACACCTCTACAGGGCACGCAAGGGAGCTGTACCAGCAATGCACATATGGATGGAGCTCCATCACAGTACAGTAGCCCACGCTGGACCCCAGGCTAGGGATCCACTCCACTTCTCTCACACCGCGAATTCTGGTGTGAGAGATGTGTTGCATTGCCATTCATTTGAATGGCACCCCAAACAAACCTGCCACCCAGAGTTCGATCGCCCCCACAGCAACGCTGTGCGTTTGTGTGGTGCGACTTGGGTCACGACTTAAGGACCTGGGACAAATGTGGGACCTGAGGTTATACAGGCTGAGAACCACTGGTCTGGGTGACACACATCATTTTGATTCTACTAAGCTGCTGGCATAATTAAAGCAGGGATAGTCACTTTAAATGTATAAAAATGAAGTGGTAAATGGGTGTAATAAGCTGTTGCATAGCACTTCCCGATTCCAACCACAGCCCAGACATTAAATCACAAGATCTGAACTATTTGAAGTTGTTACAAGGAAAACAATAACCTGCTAGAGGAATCTCTTTGATGGCTTTTGTGTGGCAAAATGTAGGGACACGGCTTATATATGGTTGTTTTACATGAGAAGTGTGTGGGCTTTATTCAGAGCAGATCAAGTGGCAAAACCCCAAAAATCTGCAGACTTGAATAAAGTATGTGTCAATAAATAAATAATTAATTACATTTAAAACATAATATATGCAAAGCCAGCCACAGATAAGCAAACTTCACAAAGTTGACAACGTGACCTGCTTACCCTCAAAGCAACAGCCTATAGCTCAACCGGTGCTCTCAAAACTAAGCAACTATGTTAGTCATGTGCTTCGTGAAAACACTGTTCCAGTTGAAAAAGAGAATGGCAAAAGATTGGTCTGCAATAATTTCCAGCATGCTGGAAACATGTTCAACAGAGCTGCCAATAAATCAAATCTATTCAACCCCTGTCAAATACCATATACTCTGCAACTATCAAGCAGAACAATGGATGGCTAAATCGGTTGCCTCCCTCACAAACATAACAGTGTATGGCCAATCAAAAGGTAATTTTGTTTTAGGTTTTGGCTTTGTTTGAACTTGGAGGGTAAAGTTAGACAAAGACACAAGATTACAATGATGAACCTACCAGTTTAAGCCCAAATTGGATGAAGGTGTCATGTCTAGAGCTCTTAGATACAATTTGGTGGAAACAAAATTATTTCAACCTGTGCATTTGACTACGTGAAAGTTTTTGGGACAGAACATTCATTTAAGATGCTGTAAACCTCCCAGTGCCTAACTTGCAACCTAAACATGGCCCAAAGGCATTTAATGTGTGGCTCTCATGTTGTGCCCAGGAGCAGACGACAATGACAGGGTTGGGCTGAGAGGTGTGACAATTCAGTCCATTCGTATTATTCATAGGTGTCAGTGAATACACAAAATCTTCCCCTTTTTAGACCTTAGAGTCTGAGACGATTACTGGCAGCCAGAATGGAGAAGCATATGTGTTCGACAGCCAATGAAGCCCTTCTAGCTGTCATGAACCATCCAGGACCTGTACTCTAAAAGGGGTAGCCTTTTCTGTAGCCAGTTACACCAAGTAAGAAACTTAGAGAACTATGAGATGAGTGATTTCCACTCACCTCAGTTTTAGCCGACCTGTGACAATGAGACTGTCACAGGTCGGCTCAGTAGATCGGGAAGTGAGGGAACACATACCGGGTTCCCTCACCTCTCGATCCTGTCACGGCTCTCTGCCATGACAGGGGGAGGGGCTGGATTCCCCTCTCCGATCTGCCAGCGCTGACTGGCGGAACGGACGGGGGAGGGGGGTGGGTACAGCTGGCTCTGCCTCTAGATAGGCAGAGCCAGCTGTCACTCACGCAGCTGGGCGGATCCCATCATCTAAGTCGTGATCCGCTCCGGCTGCGGCGTCTCAGTATACCGCGAGCTGTAGCTCGCGGTATACTGAGCTTAGGGTAACGGGAGGATGCTAGTTTGTGTCCTCCCGTTACCCTTAGGAGAACTATTGGGAAAAGCACCATAGTTCTCCTTTTAATTTTTGTATTACTTTTCTATTACACAACTTTATTGCTATTACATGGGGCTAAGAAGCCCCCTATGTGATAGCCAATTTACATGACGGGTCCTCTTTTTGGAGACATCAGGGGTCTCCAAGACCCCTAATGTCACCTAGGGACCCCCAGAGAAGCTGATGAAGCAGAGATCGGCTTCATCAGCTTCTGTAGCTGGGAGAGTGACACTGAATGCAGGAAGTGATGTAATATACATCACTTCCTGCATTCAGGGAAAAACACTGACCCCATAGTTCTCCTTTAACGGACACAACTGGTCATTCCACCACCCAAGGAACATTAAATGTTTGGATGCAATAGGCACTGAGGAATGTTGGCACAACATTTAGGTAATGGGTGATCCTCACACAAAAACCACTACAAATCAGGAAGTATGTATTATGCCAGCCAGCCAATAGATGCACACACGAAACCTATAAACCGTAAGGCTATTTTAAGTTGGCAGCAGACAATAAAAGGCCAAATGCTCCTGGAGCAGAAAATGTAAGGCAAACTTTTTTCTATTTTTTATTTTTGTATTGGATGGCTTGGGGTAGGGTTAGGCCCCTTGTCAAGTGAAAGGAAATACAATATTTTAGAGTGGTAGAGTGGAAGAATATTGTAGGCCATCTCTAGTAAACTTCTTATAACCTAATCTGTCTGGTAACCAAATTATATGCAATAAAGCGTCGAGGTAATTGTTAGTTTAATACCCAATACCTGAAATTCTGAACAGGTACAGGAATATTTGCTTTAAGGCCCCGTTCACACCAGGGTGGTTCGGTCGCACGGATTTGTCTGTGCTGAACCAGCGATATAAACGATCCCATACATTCCTATGGGTACTGTTGATGCGATCGCGCAGCACCATGCGATCTGAACCGCCTGCCACCCGAAATGCTCCCCAAGCCTTTTTTTCTCCCCATATAGATTTGAATAGAAAACGAGCTGACCAGTGCATTGTGTGTTTTTAATCGCTTTTAAGAGCTGAGACGTGATTATAAACGCCCCAAACCGCCCTTTTAAAATTTGCACTGAAAACGCATCCGCCCTGGTGTGAATGGGGCCTTAGTCATTTTAAGAGACTGACTACATTAAAAGAGAATTTGTCACCCACAAAGAACACTTAGACTCTATTCATATCAAAGCGGTACGGAAGTGCGTGTGATGCCATACACGACCCCACATTTTATGTTGCAATATTGGGTGCACTGCGGTGCCATCATTTCTTAGTGACACCCCAATGCACAAAGCCATTGTATGTGTATTGTATCGCACCACGTCACATGGTAACCTATTGTCCACCTGATGTGGCGCAATATTTAAAAAAAAACAAAAAAAAACCTACAGCACTTCAAGCGCAATTTAGCTGTGGTAGGCCGTCCATTCAGGCCCATAGGAAGCACCACAAGCACTCCCTGCAGCACATCACAGAGGTGTGAATGAAGGTGAAGATATGTAGCTGATCTCTACACTGAGGACCACCGATTTCCCACTGCTGTTAACTATGAAAATGAGAATTTGGCTAATTCACTTTAAGCACTGTTCCAACACCCCTGCAAAATGCATCTTATTAAAACGCCCTTAAAATGCTTACACCACCCACTCCTATGTCAAGACACCCACATTTTTATTACGTACTGATTGCTAGGTGGTTTAATCTGCTTTATAGTTAACAGTTAAAATATAACTTGTCTGATGCCCTCACTACATCACATCACTCAGTGCAGGTCAAGACGCTTGTATGGTAAAAACACGTCTGTCCTCAAAGATTCTAATATTTAAAAATAATTTCCAGGGTCATTCCAGCTGCCATAGCTCAGCCATCACATATACTATTTTAAAAGAACATGCATCTCTATAGCCCCAATAATGTATGTCAGGAATCTGTGCAATAAAAAATGCTTTTGTGCATTTAGAAATGTTTTTTTTTCAGCCTATTTTAACTTATTTATTAGGTAAAAAGAACTGAATCTGATTTGAAGATTACACTTTGTAATTAGCCAAATTGTCCCTACAAGTCTGAGAGAGCAGGCAACTATGTCACCCGCCTTCCCCCCACCCCACCCTGAAAGGTCATTGATAAGCAGTTACAGGAACAGATCAAGACAAGCCATAGCAGAGTAATATGTGCTGCAGGACCAACATAAACTGGCCATACACCAGAAGAATTTTGTTAGAAACAAATGTATTTTTGGAACGTTCATTCGATTTTCTAATAGTTACTGGGGTCAAATCGATGATCACCAATCGCCCGCAGTCACAAAAAAAGAAAATTAATTTGTTCTTGAATGAACGAAATTCTAACAGTGAATGAGGTTTATGTTTGAGTAACCCCATTCTAAAATTAGAATGTTAAAACCAAACGTAAATTTCAAAACGACATTCTACAAGTCTCTTTGCAATATCGCATGTTCTGACAAGTATTAACATTGTACAAAAATCTACCAGTGTATGGCCAGCTGTACAGGTTCCTCAAACTACTTCAAGCATGCACAACTTTGCAAAGCTTTTATAGCACTTCAACGAAAACATTCAACACGCTGACATTTTTGCTCCCGGCAGAGATCAAAATACAGGGACACAAAGAAGCGCACACAAAACAAGTGACAGGCATGCACACACATGCATGATGCTTCATCTTACCTGACTGAGTTATGTTCCTCCTCTGACACTCTCACACACACAGCTCTGCAGTCACAATGCTCAGCTCGGTTCTTATGTGTCTGACTCATCCCACTTTCTCACAGGGACTAGACTGATATATGTTATCTCTTGTCTGAATTAGTTAACACATGGAAATGTAATTTCATTCCTTAGTTCCAGGTTTCTACTCTATTGTATAAAAATTGTATCACTCCGTCTAATCTCTTTAAAAAGGTAGAAACTGATTTGTATCACTTTTCATCATAGTCTGTTTTAGTCCTAACCAACATACATAAATTCATGTCAATATTCTGTGAAGTGAAGAAAATTGTGGCATTGTTTGGGTTTGGAGTGGGGAAATTGAATATCATCACTGGCAATCTGACATTTTCTGCAAAACCCGACCATTGCCAATCCTGAAAGATGAAAACATCTGGGTGGATTACAATTCACACACTGGCACCCATTCTCTGTGTCCTTATTCTTTGATTTTACTAACAATCCTTTCAGTATATTTGCTTATAAGCCTCCCTTGAAATGAAACCCCCATCTCTTCAGACATGTTTATTGTATTCTCTAATTAGAGATTCTCCACTCTTAAAAAAAACAACTTCTTTGTAGTCTCCGTGGTGCTCACAAGTATGTATGTGTAGGCAAGTCTTTTGTTCTGCATGTGGGCTGAAGCTCCTGACCACTTTGATGCGGAAACCTTCGTTCTTCAAAATGCTGCCCTCAAGCATTTCCTGCACCATTGCTCAGGAGAGTGCAAAGATATTGAGGCAAAAAAACACACACTCTAAAAATAACATAGCAGAAAGCATTATATATATATATATATATTTTTTTATGTTTTTTTTCTAATGTTATTAAATTTTTTACAATTGTATTTTTTATAAACTTTTACATTTTTTTATATTTAATATTTAAGTTTAATTTTTTACTTTTAGGTGCTTCAGGGAAATATTGGGTATCTAAACAGACCTCTGATATTTCCCTTTTAAAATAGAAAAAGAGATTGGAGGACACAGAGGCCTCAATCTCTTTTTCTGCAGCCCTTGTTATAAATGAGCAGGAATCCTCTATACTGAGTGTTCCTGCTCATTCATAAGATGAGGACATGGTATGTTTACTATAACCACAATCATGAATGAACAGGAGGAGGTGTAGATCACTTCCCATTCATTCATAATTTAGGATACAGTCACCATACTCTGTCCTCAATTATTTACAAACACTCAGCGATCACTGACCGCTGAGTATTTGTACCGCTCTCCTTCCTGGCATGCTGAGCGCGGTGCAGGGAGGAGAGCTCAGCCTCCTGTGACAGTGCTGGCTGTCTCCGCCTACACCACTCTGCCGATCTGTAACAGGAGGCTGAGCGGTGTGGGAGGAGAGACGCCGGACGCTCACAGCGCTCTCCTCCTGCAGTGTTCTGCCAGCTGTCACAGTTTCTCTCCTCCCCGCTGGGACACAGAGCAGCGCCCAGCGGGGAGGAGAGAAGGCCGGGATGCACCGCTGCATTTAGCCAAAAGTGCCATTTTCGGACGATATGTTTCGGCAGCCGATATATCGGTGCATCCCTACCCTCTTTCTATTTGGTGTACTGTATGTTGCATTGGAGGTTCCCTCTATACTTGTTTAATTTAACCAATGGCTTTAACCATTCTCCCTCTGATACAAAACAAACATGATTAAGCTACCCACATATGAAAACAGACATGCAATGGCCTCATTGGACAATGGTCATGTTAATGGGCAGTCTCCGATTTAGCTACTTATTTATATAGCACCGAAAATGTACCCAGTGCTTCACTTAGTGAACATTCACATCAGTCCCTGCCCTCAAGGAGCTTACAGCCTAAGGTCCCCATCTTAAATGCAAACAAGGGCCAATTTAGACAGGAGCCAATGAACCTTCCAGCATGTCTTTGGAACTGTGAGAGGAAACTGAAGTACGGGGAGGAAGCCCACACAAAACACAGGAAGAACATACAATCTCCTTGTAAAAAGTGTCCTGACCAGGATTGGAATTAGGGACCTCCAGTGCCGCAAGGCAGAAGTGCTAACCACTAAGCCACTGTACTACCAACCAGCTGTTCACACAGCTAACAATCCTACAAAGGCTACCGATATACCCGGAGATAATCCATGTCAGTAAAGTATGCCAATGTCACCCATTTTCTACATTGTCTTAAAAAGGAGAACTATGTGGTGAGTGATATGCAATCATCCTCATAGTTAGAGCCGACCTGTGACAAAGAAGCGGTCACAGGTCGGCTCTATTGCTCAATAGCTCGCTATATACTGAGCTTTGGGTCATGGGAGGAGGTTGGTATGTGTCCTCCCGTGACCCTAATGAGAACTATGAGGAAAAACACTTACCCCATAGCTCTCTTTTAAACACATTTTTGAAAAATTACCAAAAATCTGGCTTCTTAGGCTCACAAAATACAATGGGGGGAATTTATCAAAACTGGAGCAGAGAAAATCTGGAGCAGTGTGTGGCAGCCAATCAGCTTCTATCTTTCATTTTTAAATCTTAACTGACCAAACTGATGAGAGAAGCCGATTGGTTGCTGTGGGTGACAGCTCCAGTTGTTGTCTGCTCCAGTTTTGATAAATCTGGGTTCGTGTGTAATGTTTCTGGCCCATTACAATTTCTCACTTTGTGTACTGGGTTCATGTGTAATGTTTCTGTCTCATTACAATGCCTCACTTTTATTGTGTACTGGGTTCCGGTGTTATGTTTTTGGCTCATTACAATGTATCACTTTGATTGTGTACTGGGTTCTTGTGTTATGTTTTTGGCTCATTACAATGTATCACTTTGATTGTGTACTGGGTTCTTGTGTTATGTTTTTGGCTCATTACAATGTATCACTTTGATTGTGTACTGGGTTCTTGTGTTATGTTTTTGGCTCATTACAATTCCTCACTTTGATTGTGTATTGGGTTGATGTGTACACACTATTATTAGGGAGGAAGCCTTCCTTCTAGATTCAGGAATAATGTGGTCTATGTACTAATTGAAGTGTGACTTAGATCACTGCCACACCGATCAGCTCCTTCCTGCCCAGACAATGCGAGCCTGTGTGGAAAGACACCGATTACCTGCTATTGTTCCACCTATACAACCACGACAGCCACTTAGCACGTTTACTCGCTTCACAACTACCTTCAATACTGGCACAATGCAGGAAGTGGCTGCAAGTCATAGAACCCTACTGGAGTCCCATTATTACTGTTAGTTCACAGCACAAGACGATGTCTACCATCTCGTCTCCAGGCTCTGAGCGGTGAACCTTCACATATTTCGAGCTGCTGTAAAGCTATTTATTAATTGTATCACTTTATTTACAGATGGTTTTTTTTTCTGAAAGAGACCATCAAGGGAAACCATAAGACCATTTCACATGGTATATAGGAAAGTAAAAAGTACATAAAGCTGAATGCAGATGTAAGATGGCTTGCCAAAAATCTCCAACCCAACTTTAATTTTTTTCCCCAGACAGTGATGCCACTTGGGTAAAAGACACAATCATAAACAAGCTGCAGTCATAACATAGACACTTGTTAATGTAATCAGTAGATCATTGCCTGCACAAGTCCTTTCTGAGCATACCCCACTTCCCCTCACTTTGGGGAAACATTTTCTTACTTCCTGCTGTGTGTCTGGGGCAGGAAGTGAAGGTAAACCTCCCCAACATGACAAGTTGTTGTCCATACTGTATCTGAACTCCTATGTACGCACACCCTGTACATGTCCGTATACGCGCTGTGAACATTTTGCGCATACGCCGACGCTGCATGAATGGCTTACTCAGATCTGACATATAAACATGACATGGTGTGTAATCAGTGGTGACGGCGCCCGCTGATTACACAGGTAATGCATTGGGCCATGAATGAGTCGTTTCTGCAGCAGAGGCGCATTCGCAAAGTGCCCACTGATTTACACACTGATGTTTACATGTGGGCACTGAGCAGCAATGGTGGCATATAGGATCCATTAAGCTGCAAGAATGTGCATGTTAGCACAAATGTTGTGTGTACAATGTAAAATACGGTTCAAACGCTGGACCATGAATGCAAATTCTTTTAGTCTTGGTTTACACAGCTAAACACGGTGACCTAAAAACAGAGAAGAGTGTATGGACCCATAGCATACAATACTGCTGCATTCAGAGTGGAATATATTACGGATTTAAACGCAACAAACAGTATGCGTCTGTACATGAGCCCTTAGGCCTTGTTCACACCAAATGCAGAGCAGATACGGTCAGGTTTTTTAAGTTTCAGACAGATTATATTGTGCCAACAAATTGTGAAATACCTCACAGAGTAGAAGAAATATTTGGCGGAAATGTTATGTTTCCACAGAGGGAAAGAGCATAAAAATAGATTGTTTCCATAGCACCTTATAAAATCGGGGAAACGCACATATACAGTCATGCCACTGTAATGCAAATACACATATCTATTACCAGCAGGTTGCAGTGAGAGACAGTGGGGGAGATTTATCACAACTGGGACAGAAACTACAGCAGTTCCCTATGGCAACCAATCAGCGTCTCTCTTCAGTTAAGCTTTGAAAATGAAAGAGAGAAGCTGATTGGTTGCCATGCATAGCTGCTCCAGATTTTGTCTGCTCCAGTTTTGATTTATTCCGTTCACACAGCCTAATTCCAACATAAAACAGACAAAATGACTACCTAAAAGGTAAAATCGGAAACTAGCTTCAAATGTTCATAAAACTAACAATTCTCACAATGCTCAAGGGACATTTTCTATAGATGTAACGAAAAACTCAACAGACTGCAACTACTAACATTCGGACATCCCCAATTCAAAGTAGAATGGGGTTTTACCCAAGAAAAATCACTAGAGGGCGCAAAGAGCTCCTGTATATTGCAGTTCTCTATTGGCATAGACAACATTTACACATGGACACTGCAGCTCACCAATTGCAGTTTTGTGTTTCACAAATATCAATCGTTTCAGGTAATTATGTTTGAGAGGACAGTCAGTCACAGTACACAACTGTTCAGCTGAAACAGCCACATAAAGCATTCACAAATTAAAATATACAACATATCGCTCTATATTAAATGGGTCATTTCAGTCTTCGGCTAGGAGAACATGGACGCTCACACTACTACAATTGCTAGCGATTAACCCCTACCGTGGTTCCCCGAAAATAAGACAGTCTTATATTTTTTTGGGCTCAACAAACCACACTAGGTCTTATTTTTTATTTTAATGTACAATAATCCAAAATGAATGCAAATCCAAATGAAATAATCCAAAATGGCAAAGTTAAGAATAGGGTGATCAGGGCAATCAGGGGTGCCGTACCTTTCCAAGAGCAATTTGGTAACCAATCACTGGCCAGAATGAGCGAAGCGCGCTTTCACTATCGATTCCTCACAGGCAGAGTGCATTTGGTATGACTCCGCCGGTGACCGGAGCCGGCGCTATAAAAGGAAGCATTGGCTTATGCGGCTCTGCTCCCTCCGCTGCTGCCTCACTTCCTCTAGCGCTAGCTTCGTTGGCACCGCCGATTCTCTCCCGCGGCTCTTCAAGTTCCCCCTTATGCCACCACCAGCCCTGGGAAAGGTCACAACCAGGTCTTATTTTCGGGGTAGGTCTTATATTTTAGCAATTCCCTAAAATAGTAATAGGTCCTAATATTGGGGTAGGTCTTATTTTCGGGGAAACAGGGTAGTAGTAGGACCCAGATAGCAAGCAATTGATGAGCTTCAAGTTTGAAAATGACTTGCTAAACTATTGCTAGACTTGCCAAGCTTCACAATTTTGTTCCACAGTTACAGCAAGTCTGCATTGCAGGTCTCCAGATCAACGTGCTTTGCAAAAGTGCTGTACACTTGCAGAGCTCTTGCTAAGGCTGGGTTCACACCTGGGCGTACTATAGGTGCGTTTCTTCAGATAGTTTTTTAGCACGGTTTTTCGCTCAGTGAAATGCACGTTCGACGCTCGTTTTTATACCTCCCTGGCGGTATGATTTTTTTCCCCTTTATTTTCTCTATCTTTTTTTCTGTTTTTTTCTTTAAACTTTCAAACTTCCCGCCGGTTCCGCCCCCCTGCGACGTGGACGCTCGCAAGGGACGGAACCCGGAAGACGGCAGCGGCCGGAGGACACAGCGGGGATCGCGGACAAGGTAAGACCTACGCTGTAGTCCCGAGTGTGGCTCGGGGTTACCGCTTTGTTAACCCCAAGCCACACTTGGGAACAACAATGGATACGCGCTGAAATATGCCCCAAAGAAGCTCCTGTACTTGTTTGGGCGTAGGGCGTTTTTCTGCGCGTTTCCACGGGGCTGAAATACACCCAGGTGGGAACCATGCCCATAGGAATGTATGGGATTTCACTTACTGAGCGTTTTTTCAGCGCTGAAAAACGC
The DNA here is from genome assembly GCF_000935625.1 of Nanorana parkeri. NCBI lineage: Eukaryota > Metazoa > Chordata > Amphibia > Anura > Dicroglossidae > Nanorana > Nanorana parkeri. Next base: position 44,798 of record NW_017306854.1, on the reverse strand, counting down.
CCAGGTGTGAACGCAGCCTTACCCTGGGTTCACACCTAGGCGTATTGTAATATGCGCGTCTGTCGCGCGACCGTCACGCGGTTTTTTTACCGCGATTCGCGGTAAAAAAGTCGCGCGACCGTCGCACGATTCCAAAGGCTACTTGGCTTATCCCAATGGAAAACGCCCTACAAAACGGCCCAAAGTAGTCCCGGGACCTTTTCAGGCGTGGGCCGTTTTGTAGGGCGTTAGGGACGGGCGGAAATACGCCTAGGTGGGAACGAGGGCATTGACTACAATGCAATTTATATTTTTGACCGTTTTGTAGAGCGTCCGTCGGGCGTAGGACGCGCTACAAAACGGTCAGGTGTGAACGGGGCCTAAGACCTGCCGGACTCCTGCTGTAGACTTGCCAAGCAAATTTGCTACAAATTCAAAAAGTGTCAACTAGAACTTGTGCTGAGAGTGCTCTGCAAGTCTACAACTTGCCAGGAATGTGTGCAGCAAGTTAACAAGAATTACAATTTAACCCTGCCACAAGTTTGTGGCAAGTTATCCTTGCTATCTGGGGAGTGAGCAACACAAGTAGCAATAAGTCACACAAGACAATGGTCAATCAATTGCCATAATCTTTGCCTGATCTGGAAAAAGGAGGCTAATGGACTATAAAAAGGTGCCCATTCACCCCAGAAGGAGGTTGAATGTGCAAGAAAAACCTGAGCACCATCAGCCACTTTAAAATGAAGCTGTGCTTTTCTCCATTCAGGACAAAGAAACCAGTTCATGTCTGCCCAACCAGCTGCACAAACCTTTCCTACCTTGTGCTTCCCAGCTAATGTATTGGGCCAGTAGGAGTGAAAAGAAGAAGCTCCGTGTCAGCTCAGAGCAGCTAGTGGTGTCCTTTAGGGACAAATAAGTTTGGCGGGAGGCAGCACTGAGCACTACGGAGGACCAGAAAAAATCAGACACTCTTGAAAGTGTTGGTGTCTGAAGAAAATTTAGCCAGATATTTCTCTCCATTTTGTTTTTTAAAAGAGTTTAGCAATTTTTAAAAAATTCAATACAAAAAGAAAAAACGGGGTCCAAAGTCCCAAACACAAAAAACACAAGCAGCATACAAGGTGAGATAAAAAGAAAAAGACATACATGCCACACACATGCACACATCCAGCCCCCCCCCCCCCCCCCTTCAACAGGACAGCACACACCACCAAAATATATTGCTACAGCATCTCAACTGAATTCATGCCTTCAAATGTTGAACCCCCAACCAAGGTCCCCATATGCTGGCATATTTCTTAGGACAAGCCTTAGCTTCATAAATCAGTTTGTATTTAGAGACAAATCTCATCCTCTAGAGTCATAAACGGCTCAATAGGAGGAGGTTGGTATTTTTTTCCAATGCAGCAAAACTGTGATCCTGGCAGGCTCCTACACCGCTCCCTCCAGCCCGTCTCCTCCTCTGCTCCAGCGATAGTATATCCCTCAGTGTCTTCACATCCTATACACTGTATACAATGTGATGACTCACAGGACCTTAGACCGCTGAAGTGGAGGGAAAGCAAAGCTGAAGGGGCCGGTCTAGGAGCCAGTCGGGATCGTGATTCGGGTGAGAATAACTTGGTTATTTTAGCACCCTAGACATGAGCAGCACTTAAATCGTGCTGTGCAGGGGTAGCCCCACTGCAAGAGTTAAGATTTGATTTGCCCGAGGTTCTGCTTTATTCTAGAACATACACTCAACTGCATATGTACATGTTGGATGCAGAAAGCTATACCCAAAAGTTACCATTTTTTTTATATTTTATATTTATTTCAATATATTTTATTAATTTTTTGGAGGTACAAACAGTACAAATCAATACCAAATAAAAAGAGAAAAAGGAAGAGTAAAAAACAAGGTACATCAAGATATAAACAAAAGTGTGGGTATCATGGGGATGGGTAATTGTTAAGGCAAGGTCACAGTTTTTTAAATGACCTGTGTATGGCTATATTTTGAATAATTTGAAAAATTTTTGGAGCTTTACAGGTTTATAATACAAAAGTAAAAGTAATACAAGCACAAAGTACCCCCCTCACCCTAATATCTCTACATACCGTATTTGGAAGTAACATATTGAGCATAAGCAGTTCCATACAGAGTAAAATACACTTTTACTTAATCATGCAAAGTTAGTCTAGTGCAATAATATTCAAAATAGTACAGTTTATGTACTTCTATTGTTTGAAAACATATATACATAGAACAAAGTATCATTCAAGCAAAATTTCACACTATAGAAACTATTTTTATTTTTTTTGTATTATTAACCTAACAGCCATGCAAGAAGCAATTGCGTAGTGTCTACATACTGAGTGTAGTTTTTTTTTTAGGGCCCACAAGAACCTTTACAACCTCTGTGATACTCAATACAAGAACCATATCAAGCAGCAGAGGGCTGGGGAAGAGACTAGGCACACAGAACAACCAGGAAGCGGATGCAAAGATGATGCCGACACAATGTCACAGATGATACTGCTTTCGATTGGCCAACACAAGAAGCTTGAAAAACACAAATACTTCAAAAATGCTCACAATAAAAAGCTGCAAAATTACCTGAGTGCGCTCACACTCGAGCGTGAATGAGGCCAAGTCCTGGTACACAAATCTTATTAGGTACACTATATTGCCAAAAGTATTGGGACACCCCTCCAAATCATTGGATTCAGGTGTTCCAATCCCCTCCATGGCCACAGGTGTATAGAATCAAGCACCTCGGCATGCAGACGCTTCTACAAGCATTTGTGAAAGAATGGGTCGCTCTCAGGAGCTCAGTGAATTCAAGCGTGGTACCGTGATAGGTTGCCAACTGTGCAATAATCTATCCGTGAAATGTCCTTGCTACTAAATATTCCACGGTCAACTGTTATTGGTATTATAACAAAGTGGAAGCAACCGGGAACAACAGCAACTCAGCCACGAAGTGGTAGGCCACGTAAAATGACAGAGGGGAGTCAGCGCATGCTGAAGCGCACAGTGCACAGAAGAAGCCAACTGTCTGAGCTTCATGGAATGAGGTTTCCTTGCCGGGAGGTTTTCTAAGCCAAGTGCAATGCAAAGCGTCGGATGCAGTGGTGTAAAGCACTCCACCACTGGACTCGAGAAGTGGAGACGTGTTCTCCGGAGTGACGAATCACGCTTCATTGTCTGGCAATCCGATGGACGTGTCTGGGTTTTGTGGTTGCAGGTCGCTTCCTACAACTACTTTCAGCTTTTAACATCTAGATATTTGGTATGATTTCCGCTGAGAAATCTGGAAAGAGCAAACTCTGGATCTCTGTATCTCTAGGGATTGATTCTTTTTAGCCAGGTTTAAGACAATTTATTTATCCTTGTAATTGGTAAGTTTAAGCAAGAATGGCCTAGGAGAGCCACCTCGTGGTGGACAGAGGGATGGTATCCCTTGTGCCCCTTCCACAGAAAAATATATGAAATTATCTTAGCCAAAAAAGTTTAAAGTGGCTCTAAATCCCAAAACAAAAGTGTAATATACTGAAGCTTATCATTCCTTAAAATGTCATGGCTGTGTAAAGGTTTTCTTTTTTTTTTTTAGGCTTTTTTCCTTTATTTTCATGTAATGATCCAGCCAGTCACAAACTTACCCTTCTCACAGAGGCACTATGCTATGGAGGAGCAACCAAGCCACACGTGCACAGCAGCACTGTCAGCCTGTGGAGAGGGTACTGTTAGACACACTAACAAATTCAGATGGATTTGACTAGTAGATTAAAGCCGAACTCCAGCTAACACTTTTCAAGAAGTTACAGTTTTTTTTTCTATATGAGATAAAGGTTTAAACACAAAATGATTAAGAGTTGAGAGTTGTAAGCACTCTTGTCAGTGTTAAATGGTTTGTGTCAACCCTTCAACTTCCACTTTTGCTGGACAGCTTTGCCTGTGCCAAAAAAAAAATCTTGAGTGTACAAGAAAGAGTGCGAGCGCAAAAGAGAGAGAGCGCACAAGAGGGAGAGAGTGTAAGACTGAATGTAATGCATCTCTCTCTCTCTCTCTCTCATTTTACATATCCTTTGCTGGAACATACTAATAAGTTTATAAGTGGTATCACATTTAATTGGAGTCATCATCTTCTATAGTACGTATGTGTCCCTTTGGGGCCATTGTACATTCTTGCATGTCATGGCTTCAGTTGGCCTGTGAGGCCTGGCCATGAGGTATTGCATGTATGAACTGCCATTAGGAGAGATTGTAATGTAGGCTCCATAGCTACTGGAGGTGTACCAGGTAAAAGCATGAAGGGAGTACTCACAGTAGCACTAAAAGGCACTTAGGAGGTAGGGTACTTGTTAGCAGGCAGACAGCCGTGTGGTCACTCTGAAGGTGTTTTGGCAAATGCTCATTAGCTGCAGTGAGAGTAATTCTCCAGCTTTGCTGTTGCATTTCTTTAGCCCGGTCTTGGGCCAGTCAGTCTGCGGCACTGGGGATCTCCTTGCTCCGGTTAGATTTGTAAGGTGTACAGAAGTCACTGGTGGTGGAGCAGGGTGCGACAGTCTCTGGGTGTCTAAACAGATATAATTACGCTGTCAGGTCATGACAGTCAATGTAAGACTTGGAGTGTGCATCTGCTCACATGGAGAGCCAAATCATGCCCTTGTCTATGAAAATCTTTACTGGTTCCCTGTAAATTTATAGGGAACATTTCGTTTAGAATTCTAGTCACTGCCTCTACAGTTGTGGCGGCTTAATGCAGATTGATTCTCAGAATAGGACTGTTTTTGTTCAACTCTGTGTTGAATTAAGGTTGTCGTCGGAAGCATGCAGTACACATTATTGCCAAAATGCACTTTGGTAGGTAGAAGAGCAGATCTTTGCCCAGTTTTGGTCCACCAAATTGTCTTGCAGAGCTCCCATTAACCCGCATGACGAACAACTTCCATTAACCAAAAACATTACTGGAAGCTATCCTATTTGCACTAACTTGCCTTTCAGCACTGGGATGTATCAGGTAGTATTATTATTACTATTGTTTATATGGCGCGGACAATTTACACAGTGCTTTACACATCCACATCAGTCCCTGCCCTCAAGGAGCTTACAATCTAAGGTCCCTATCTCACATGCATACATACTTCCAAGGACCAATTTAGACAGAAGCCAATTAACCTTCCAGCATGTCTTTGGAGTGTGGGAGGAAACCGGAGTACCCGGTATCAAGCTATGCCTCCGATACTACAGTTTGATGCTTAGGTGTACAACCACTGAGATCTACTTTAATAAGCGACTCATTTCTTTATTGCCAACCTGTAAAATAGTTGGAGTTAATTGCATCTAAAACACACAGTTGGTTTCATTGTAAAATGGAATTAAGACCAGTTTAGATAAGAGATCAGAGGAGGACTTAGTGCCCCTCCTTTTCACATTGTTCTTTTGAAAAGCTGATATTTCACTGTCATTGTGCAATCCCGATAGCACTCAGCCTTCTAGACCTGTCTATTGTCGGTGACGGGTCTAATTAACATTGTGTAGGATTTTCTTTTTGTCAAAAGAAACCCCGGGCTATAGTTTCTTTTGCTTGTGTTTGAAAGGAAGAAAAAAAGCCTCTGGAGGTTCTCCGCACTGAAACCCCCTCAGAAGTAGTACAGCTCTAACAAAGCCATAATAATGTAACATAACACGAGTAACAGAAGAAAAACTAAATCTTAACAAGCAGCGCTCTTAAACCAACCCAACAAGTCCACTCTGTACTGACCCTCACACTCAACCCTCTAACTCACCACATTAAATAAGTTGTGGAGACATTTGAAATTATCATTCTTGTTGCTGCAGTTCAAATAAAATAATAACAACAACTTACATCACCTTTTACATTTGGCTTTAAATTTAGCAGGGGGAGGAGTAGGATATTGAGACATTTATTCAGATAGGTTTAACAAGACTTGTATCCCCAGATAGCTGAAGATGTTCACAATTTTAATTTGTTGGGCACAGTTAGGGAAGGTTTGATCTATAGTAGGGATGCACCGATATATTGGCAATGCCGAAAGTGGCATTTTCTGGACGATATAGTGGTGCATCCCTACTTCCTCTCCTCCCCACTTGGCGCTGCTCTGTGTCCCAGCGGGGAGGAGAGAAACTATCACAGGAGGTTGAGCGCTGCGGAATGAGAACGCTGTGAGTGGCCGGCGTCTCTCCTCCCACACCGCTCAGCCTCCTGTCACAGATCGGGAGAGCAGTGTGGGCGGAGACATGGCACGATTACTATATCCTCAATTATGAATGGGAAGTGAGCTACATCATCTCCTGTTTATTCATATTTGTGGTTATAGTAAAACACACACTCTGTCCTCACGTTATAAAATCACCAGCAGCACTCAGAGGATTCCTGTTCATTTAGAACAGGGGCTGCAGAAAAAGAGATTGAGGACTCAATCTCTTTTTCTATTTTTAAAAAGGGAAATATCAGGGGTCTTTTTATACCCCTAATAGTAAAGTAAAACATAAAAAGATAATATAAAAAAAAAATATTTGAAAAAAGGTTAAAAAATAAAAATTTTCACATTTTTGTTTTTTTCCATATTTCGTTATTGCTAAAATATAGGAGGTACATGTATCATTATAAACTAAACAGAAACAATATATTTGTAAAACATTCACATGGATCGCTAAGGTAAGTCCCATCAAGCTCATCTTTTGCCCAAAACTGGGCAAAGTATCAAGTTTACTTTACTATATGGAGCAAAAGCAGCATGTACTTCCCATCTAGAGCTGCAGCTAACGATTATTTTCAAAATCGATTAGTTAGCCGATTATTAAGTTCGATTAATCGGTTAATCGGATAAACAATAAAATAAAGTTTAAAAAATGGCTCCAGTGATAGGACTACTAGTTTGTATTGAGGTTGTAGTCCATCACAGGAGCAAGCTTGGAGCGGTGGAAGTAAAAAAGAAAAAAGATAGTGTGGTGTGCAATATAGTGAAATGGAAAGTGTAAAATTATACAGCAATGAATGCAGAATGGCACCGGCTATAGAGGACTACAAAACCCAGCAATAGTACATTATACAGCACAATGCAGAATACCGCCAGCTATAGAGGAATACAACAAATCCCAGCAATAGTACATAATAGCTGGCGGCATTCTGCATTGCGCTGTATAATGTACTATTGCTGGGTTTTGTAGTCCTCTATAGCTGGTGGTATTTAGCATTGTACCACTTTATAATGTACTATTGCTGGGATTTGTTGTAGTCCTCTATAGCTGGTGGTATTCCGCATTGCGCTGTATAATGTATTATTGCTGGGACTTGTAGTCCTCTATACAGCGCAATGCAGAATATCACCAGCTATAGAGGAGTAGAACAAATCACAGCAATACATTATACATACAGTGTATAATGTATTGCTGGGATTTGTATTCCTATGTATAATATACAGCACAATGTACCATCAGCTATAGAGAAATACAAATCCCAGCAATACATTATAGAGCACCATGTGTGGGAAAGTGCAGGCTTACCTGAGCAGTCTTCCAGCAACTTGCTTCTGAGATCGGACCTGTCTATCAGCGGCTGTCATCCCCCCACCCCTGTTCCTCCTTACTACATCTCCCCGCGTGCCTTGCCGATCGTGGATGGGCAGGAAATGTGAGGCGGGGAGGAGGTGCGGTGTGTGGTGCGTGGATGCGAGCGGGTCTGGCAGCGGCGAGCGTGAGGTGGGGAGGAGGTGCGGCGCACAGCGTGTGGAGCTGTGAACAAGGCCAACTGATCGGAAGCCGATTAATCGATTATTGAAAAAGTTGACAACTTTTTCAATAATCGATTATAATCGATTATGTCGATTAGTTGTTGCAGCCCTATTCCCATCTATCCCATCCAGTCACTACCCACCACTCTTTTCAGCCAATGATCAAGCTAATGACTAAAACTCCCAAGTACACTCCTCCGGCCTCCCCACGGTGTAATGCTTGGTGCCTAAGGGATCATTAGCTTCTCCACTGTTATAATCCATCTAGCTCAGCAAGGTGAAACCTACAGTTAAATTCGCATGGCAAGGCAGCAAGTTGAAGGTATGTATATGCTGGTAATGCTTCATTGAGTAACGTGCACCATTTTGGACAATGCGATACAACAGTCCCAGGAAAAAAGGTTAATGGGTAAAATAAAAAAAAAAAACAACATCTCACACTCATGTACAGTGTTGAATCAACTCACTCACAGTGTTGAATATAACAAAGTCCTTTAAAAATATTTAAAACCTATATTTTAAATATTTATTAAGTGACAGTAGAAGATGAAAAAATTAGGACATTTCAAGTTCTATTGATTCTACCTATACAAAATGGTTCTCCAAAATGTGCAATTAACACAAATGCCTCAAAACTTGTTTCTACATACATTTTTGGTAACATGTAATTGTTCAATGGAAATATTGGTTACAGTCAACAGCAGAAAACGTAGAAGGTAAATATAGTCACTGAAGCAGCAGGGGATTAAATCAGTTTATACATCCTGTATACCCTGCGCTGGTTCTGGAGACCTTTGTACAGAAGAACATTACTTTTTATAAAGGCATACCAGCTTTACCAATACAAATCAAACAAAGTCACCCATTGACATGCCAAATAAAAGTTTAAATGGTATTTGCACATTTTAAAATCTGAAACATATGTAGACGTGCTCCAATATATTGACAATTCATATTTATTAACTACCTCCCGGCCAGCCGCGGTGTATACACGGCCTGCCGGGAGCTTCTTGGATGTAACTGGGCGTGTATACACGTCCTGTTACATCCGCCCGCACGGGCGCGGCGCGCGCGAGCGGGAAATCCCCGCTATTTGAAAAGAGGCAGCGATGCCCGTTAATATACAAGCGATCCGCCGGCTATAGAGCCGGCGGATCTATGTGATTTTTAGCTAACATTATTTTCTGAATGCTGCAGAATAGTTAAATCAGTAGTAAACATTAAAAAAGCAGCTGTCACTGCAATACTCATCTCCTGGATTTTCTCCCGCAAATTTACAGCTCCTTTTCTAGATTGAATGACCCAGCATCATTCAACCCTTTCCTGTAATTCCAAGGGGTCACAGACACACCCCCTAAAGGCCAGCCTGGGCTAACAGAACTGACGTACGACAAAGCTCTCACATTTTAAAAGATAAAACATCATTCTATCCAAGAGGAAGGACTGCCCCATCCCTGCCACCATAGAGGTAGAAGGACCTGTAATCTCACAGAACCAGGATGGAGGTAAATAAACTGCACTTGTATGAATGCAAAATGTTTCTTTAACCACTTCAAGACCAGGTGTTTAGACCCCCTTCCTGGCCAGGCCATTTTTCAGTGTTCAGCGCTGCAGTACTTTGACTGACGTTTATTCCGTCATGCAGCGCTGTACTGAAATGAATTTTATACCCTTTTTTGGGGACAGATAGGGCTTTATTTTGGGGGTATTTAATCACCACTGGGGTTTTTATTTTACATGAGGCCTTAGAAAGGTTTAGCAATGACAATCTACAAACACATACTTCTAGATAATTGCCGGCTTTGTATTCTTTGCATTCTGTATTTCTCTTTTCTTCCCCAGTCTTCTGACAGTGGCCATGTTTACTAAGGGCAGATTACCAGATCTCCATTTACTTCCTGGTACTTTGGCACATGTGACTAGGACATGTGACCATGCACATCATCTCAGGGGGGGGGGGGGGGGGGGATTCAAAGCAGGAAGTAAAAGCTCTGCAAGTATTTCACAATCACAGCATTTTACACCTGACAGGTCTATGTTATCATTAATCCTCATACATAGGAGAGATGCATTGGAAGAATTACATTTTTGAGTGTAAAAGGTCCTCTTTTAACTCCTCATCACATATCCTGTTTCAGTACATTGCCGATTTCTAGCCTCAGTACCAAATACCATTTCCAAAAAGAATTGACCTGTATGGGCTTCTAAACAGCATATGATAAACTTTACTTCATGGGAACCCCTATAGATTACAGCCTGTAAATGTCACTGTACGAGTCCTATAAATTCCTGAACGGAACAGAAATGCCCCCACAGTTCAAACTTTCACTTGAGGAATTTAATCTGGGTCAAATTTTTTTAGATTTTCCCAAACAAATTAACTCCGCTCTGACAGGGTGTTTGCACAACTATAAATGGTCCAATTATCACAACTGAAGCTCCCAATTTAAGCAAGACTGCAACAATCAGGCAACGTTTGTCCTCTGTGGAAGGAATAATGTGTGTCAGAGGACTAGATTGTACCAATCTGGTGAACAGCCAAGTCTGATCCAACTAGCAAAATTCGATCCATTGGTGGCCCTATCCCCTAGAGAGAAGTCGATCATTAGAACAATCAGCTGCAAGCATGGTTTGGGTATTCTTAAGGTGCCCATACACTGTACGATTATGGCACGAGAATCGCAGGAAATCCCGCGATCGTACGATAATCGCAAAGTGTATGGAAGGCGTGCGACTGTTTTTACTGTACGTTCGCACGTCTTCCGTCGAACAAGCAGGCTGGAAAATCCGCTGAGAATCGTACGGCTTTAGTGGCCTGCTTGTTCGACAACTGCCGAACGCGCCGGTGTGCGCACGCCCACAGGGGGGCGGGCTTGCGATGATCGCAAGTACGATCCGCCTGTCCAAGATGGGCAGATCGTACGCTTTTTAAATTAGTTTACAACCCAAAAGTCCAACCAAAAGTCTTGCGAGGGTTGTAAAGTGTATGGCCACCTTGGGAGCGGCTGGTGCACTGTCAACATACAATGTACACAACGGGAGAGTCGTTCATCCACGCTGTTAGCCGGCAATGAGGAATCAGTCATTAAATCTGTATGTAGTTGGGTAATCTGATCAAGTATGACCAACTCTGATATGCATACACATCGATCGGGGTGAGGTCTGAATACACCGGACTGCTGCTGTATTAGCAAAAACTATACCTCAGTCTCATGCACCATATGAGACAATGGGGGGAAATGTATCAAAACCGGGGCAGACAGAATATGGAGCAGTTGCCCATGGCAACCAATCAGCTTCTTTCTACAGTTTGCTCAGCTAAAATTTGAAAATAAGAGATAGAAGCCGATTGGTTGCCATGCAAATCTGCTCTAGATTTTCTCTGCTCCAGTTTTGATAAATTCCCCCAGTGTGTGTGTGCGCAGGGTCTTAGATCGGCATTAAGGTTTTATTTTTTTTCTCTTCTGCCTAGATTACACAAACTATCATCCTGCATTAAAGCTGGCCATACACAAGTCAAATTTTGTTTCAAAAATTTTAAAGGAACATTTGTTCAATTAACAGGGTCAATTCCAACGATTTTGGCCATGGCAACGGGGAAAAAAAATATAAAGAGTCTGGGCCTGAGTTCGCCCAAGCCTGATCAAAACTGTGACCACCAATCCCCCCTCCTGGCCCAATCAGTGTCTGCAGTTGCAATGGGGACATTCCCTGCCCTTTTGCGACATGTAGCTGCGGGGCAGAGAATGCCCCTCTTTGCAACCGATTGGGCTGGTGGGGTGGGGGGCTAGCAGTTACTGCTTTGACAGGCTTATCACTAGGGGCGGTGAAAATACGTTGCAACTTTCTGCAGAATCCAGGATATTATGTAGTAAATTCCAGCAATGACTTAAAATGATGCGGGTCACCACATGCCCCTATAACTGAGAGAACAGTCACAGCTTTCTCAGGAAGTAGTCCATAAATTATCTCAAATTGGCTTGTTACCGAAAGTCCCATTAAGGAAGCCAGGCGGCGTGTAATGACTCACTGCCGGCTTCCCGATACGAGTACTCGCCCAAATACTCGGCATCGATACTAGTATTGGTGCAACCCTAGTGCGAGCATTGATGTGAATGGGCCCTCAAGAAGGAATGGTGTGATATAATGTTCCTCTCAACTGTAGAGTGGGGAATGACAATCTCTGTGGGGAATTTATCAAAACTGGAGCAGACAAAATCTGGAGCAGACTTGACTGCAACCAGCTTCCATTTTCAAATCTTAACTGAGGCAACTGAACATCTGGCTCCTTTACAAATTTTCAATCACCTATGGTAATTTTCCAACATTGCTACAGACAGAAATACATTTTCTTCAGTAGAGTAGGGAAGGATAGACCCCTTGTCAGCTTTTTTTTTTTTTTTACGGTTTGTGTCCTTGTTGCAGATTTTCCTCACCTCTGCCTGGTAAAATGGTGTCACTCTAAACAATAAGTGAGGGAACATCTCAATAAGTCATGGAGTCAGACAAAATGGTAAAAACCCAACAGTGATTCTATTCCTTCCCACTCTATCCAAAAGTGAAGACATTTTTTTTCCTGCACTTATACTTTAAAAGAGAACTATGGGGTATTTTCCTCATACTTCTCTTTAGGGTCACGGGAGGACATATACTAACCTCCTCCCGTGACCCAAAGCTCAGTATGTAAGAGGGCTAATGCCCGCTATATACTGAGAGCGTCAGTCGGGACGGATCCCGACAATACTGTCGAGATCCACCCAGCTGCGTGAGTGACAGCTGGCTCTGCCTATCTAGAGGCAGAGCCAGCTGTGCCCACCGCCTCCCATGTTCATTCCTCCACTCAGAGCGCTGGAGGATCAGAGAGGGGAGGGGGCAATCCCTGCAGGGAGCCGTGACTGACAGTCACCACTCACTGCAGGGAGACGATTCGGAAGTGAGCGGATCGGCGGCATGTTTCTGCTCACTTCCCGATCAATAGAGCCGACCTGTGACAGCTTCTTTAACTATGAAAATGAGTGGAAATCACTCACCTCATAGTTCTCCTTTAAACCCTGCCTACTCTTTGCTCATAAGCAAATTATTCTACCGGTTTACCAATGTTTTCCACAAACATTAGTGCTCAGGGGGACCTACCCCAACACCTTATATGCATATACTTGTCCCAGCTGATTCACGGTCCTAGTACTGAAGAGCGGATACGTATGACAGCCCTGGGACATGCACCTTCAAAACAAGCCAGCACTGGTAGCTCCAATAACTCTACTCTAACTTATGATGCATTTCTACATTTGCTGCTAAATTGGGATAACACCTACCTTACATTTGTTATATGCTACCATTCAAATAGCATTTAGTTACAAATTGTTGCTTACCTTTTCACTTGCTGAAAAATCTTATTTAGCTCTATGTAATGTTAAGGAGGAAACTGGGTAGTTAATGTTCCCTATACATAGGCTGTCTGCTTTCATTATCACCTGTAAACTAGATTTGAACAATGTCTGTCCTATTAAAGCAAAGTCCAAATCCCATTCGCACTGCCACGGTCTCAAAACCACAAGTTATATGTGGTGCCCAGGTGACCACACGGATGGCGCCGTGCGAAACACTAATAGTAAATAAAAGTAATTCACCGGCGCACACTTGAAGGGTTTTTAAAGTATTGATATGTTTATTCAATACCCAATGTCACATACTGTCATACGGTGCTAACGTTTTGGGTCCACACAGGGATCCTTCATCAGAGCGACAGTCGTCACTGTCACTCTGATGAAGGATACCTGTGCGGACCTGAAACGTTAGCACCGTATGCGACATTGGGTATTGAATAAACATATCAATACTTTAAAAACCCTTCAAGTGTGTGCCGGTGAATTACTTTTATCTTCTATTAAAGGGTTAAAGATCTCAGGGCTTGTGTTCTGCATTGTATGGTAATGATGAAAGACGAGTCTGTCCCCAACATTCTCCCTCTCTACGTTCACTTTTAAATTGTTCAGAAGCGCTTGCAGTCTGCCCAAAGGTTGCGCCAAAACACAAAAACACAACACTTAAAAAAGATAAGCAATAGTTTTCTTTACAAAAATATATCTATAGGTTTGCTGTGTGAATGGGAACACAAACATTTAGTAGTTTTCACAAATTTGACTGAAAAATTGGAAATACACTTTAAGCCTTAGGAGTCATCCAAACCCTACACAGTACAATTAGCAAATTATTCCTCACTGGTTTGTACACAGGCGACTGTACATTAATTGGAAAGGCAATGAAGCCATGGGGCTCAAATTGTGGTAGAGACAAAAGAAGGAACAAGGAAGTTCTGGAAAACACAGTCACATATGACAGCTGCGTGATTTGTGTATTTCCTGCTGATGAGTAAACCATGAGAGTCCTCCGATGCAGAGAGATGATTTACCTAGGGCTTGTTTGCATACGTGCTACATATTATAATGTAATTGTGGACCTTGGGATAAATGATCTCAACAAATGTTGTCCATGAAGGGAGCGCATTGCAGCATCGGGCAAAGCAAGAACACATAAAACACACTCACTTTTAGAACATTTTCTACCTGTAAGATTTTATACATTTTTAGTGACCAAAATCCTTTCAATTGCTTCTCCCCTCTGCGAAGACCAAATGTGAACACTAAATCTGACCATACACTGTGGGAATTTCTGCCGGTTCATCAAGAAATTTAATCAATGGGTGCACATGTGGGCAGGCTTCTGGTCGGCATCAGAAAATGGAAGGAGCCGATCAGAAAAGTTTCCGGTGAGCAGTGACAGCAGCTGATTGGCCACCATGGTCAGAATACAATAGTCCAGCAAGAGATCTGTGGATGGAGGAATCGGTTATATTTTTTCATTAAGCCCACAGTCGAAGAAAAGTAAATAAATCAAATATACAGTGTTTGGCCAGCCTAAGTCAAGTCTAATGGTAATGTTAAGGAATGCCCAAACACAGGTGCCACAGGGCAGGCAGATCGTATGTTCAAGTCTGACTACCGTCTAGTGTTTATAGACATCTTCTGTATACAGAACTGGCCGTTTCCTGTACATCTGACTGTAAAGCTGGCCAAACACCTATAGCTTGTTCTCGTTCCTCGAAAGCAGCTCAGTTCCCCCATCCACACTAAACAGGGAAAATGGAAGAATCTCTCTCCTGCCTGTTGCATTAGGACAGCTGGTGTCCACGGCTGTCAGAATACCTGACCAGTGACTGCAGCTGATTGGCAGTATATAGGTTGCAATTTCTCATCTCTTTTTTTTAAACTGCTAATTGCTTAGTGTTCATGCTGATCATCAGCTTCAATACTTTGTGTCAATAACAATTATGCAGATCTGACTTCACTGGCTTGTTGTAGGTCAATAACGCAGACAGTACGAAATCCAGAGACTAGTAAGGCAATTAGCCCTTTCAGACGATGTTCATTAATTGTAGCGTACATATTTCTTTCTTTACAGTCTTACTTTAAAATCTGATTTTGTATTACACATGACCCCATTACTAGGTGACATGAACCTGAGCTGTCACAAAGATTTGCAGACAACAAGATAACAATAGCTGCCTATGATTCTGAATCTGCTGATCATTTTGATGTATAAAATTTTCTGATTTTCTGGTTTGCTGTTCCCTTTGCCACACAATAGTTTGGAGAACAGTCTGATGCCCGGACTTCATTCTGTAGACTGCGCAGGGAGGGGAAAAAGAACTGATATGTATGGTCAAGAGACTTTTCATGTGCTGTCATCCATGACATTAATTGTGCTATTTATCATTTTGTGATGAAGTGCATTCACTAAGCACACAAGGAAAACACTGCAGCCAGGGCCACAATAATGTTTCAATACATACAGCAGCTACTGATAGCATGTTGTTAGCATAAGGCGACTGCAATTCCATCAGCAATACATCCAGACCTTAGGGCCCATTCACACCACACCCAGATCATCTCCAGACCAAACTATGTCCGGACTCAAAATGCATCCTAATGTATCCCTATGCTATTTCTGGCCTCTTGTCACACCAGTGCAGTCGGTTCTGGACCAGAATACTGCATGTCACATTTTGTCTGGTCTGGAATGCACTGGAACTGCAGGCAGGTTCACACCATTTTCCGGACCAGATCTGGTCCAGAAAATGGTGTGAACCTGCCCTCAGGGCCCATTCACACCACATCATCTCCAGAGCAGATTGTTTCCAGACCCAAAATGCATCCTAATGTATCCATATGCTATTTCTGGCCTCTGTTCACACCAGTGCAGACCATTCAGAAAAATACTGCATGTCTCATTTTGTCCGGTCTGGAATGCAATGGAACTGCGGGCATGGTGTGAACCTGCCCTCAATCTGTTTGCAAATACCATCCCAATTATGATAATGTACCCATGGGAGATTGGATGACAATAATGTATATATCTTGTAGCACTAAACATCAGTGGTCAGTATGCAAATACACAAAGTGAGAAGGAAGTGGACTAAGGTTTCCAAGCAAGTATCTGATCAGTTTTCAATCTGAAACAAGTTATAAAATAAAAAGGAAATGCTGCAACATATAGACTACTTGATATTATGTACAAATTTTAGAATGATAAGAGATCACTAGCAAAAATGTAAAGTCACATGTAATAGCTGGTTAGAAAGGGAAAATCCAATTATCAAAATATAGAAGGTAGTAATAGATGGGCATATCTCTGACAGAGAACGGCTTTCTGGCATAGTTCTGCCTATCACAAAGACAGCTAGATTTTCTCTGCAGCCCACAGGCTGAACGTAAATCAATCATTTCCCCTATCCACACTAGGGCTGCAACAACTAATCGACATAATCGATTATTGAAAAAGTTGTCAACTTTTTCAATAATCGATTGATCGGCTCCTGATTGGTTGGGCCTGTTCACGGCTTAACACACGCTGCGTGCCGCACCTCCTCCCCCACCTCACGCTCGCCGCTGCCAGACCTGCCCGCATCCACGCTCCCGCACCTCCTCCGCGCCTCACGCTCACCGCCCGTCCAAATCCACGATCGGCACGGGGACGCGGGGAGAAGAAGTAAGGAGGAGCAGGTGTGGGGGGGATGACAGCCGCCGATAGACAGGCCCGATCTCAGAAACAAGTTGCTGGAAGACTGTTCAGGTAAGCCTGCACTCCCACCCACACATGGTGCTCTATAATGTATTGCTGGGATATGTATTCCTCTATAGCTGATGGTACATTGTGCTGTATATTATACAGAGCAATGTACCATCAGCTATATAGGAATACAAATCCCAGCAATACATTGTACACTGCATGTATAATGTTTTGCTGGGATTTGTTGTACTCCTATATAGGCGGTGGTATTCTGCATTGCACTGTATAGAGGACTACAAATCAAGGAATACCACCAGCTATAGAGGAGTACAACAAATCCCAGCAATAATACATTATACAGTGGTGCAATGCCGAATACCACCAGCTATAGAGGACTACAACACCCAGCAATAGTACATTATACATTGCAATGCAGAATACCGCCAGCTATAATGTACTATTGCTGGGATTTATTGTATTCCTCTATAGCTGGTGGTATTCTGCATTCATTGCTGTATAATTTTACACTTTTCATTTCACTATATTGTACACCACACTTTTTTAATCTTTTTTACTTCTACTGCTCCAAGCTTGCTCCTGTGATGGACTGCAATCTCAATACAAACTAGAAGTCCCATCACTGGAGCCATTTTTTTAAATGTATTTTATTTTTTTATCCGATTAACCGATTAATCGAACTTAATAATCGGCTAACTAATCGATTTTGAAAATAATCGTTAGCTGCAGCTCTAATCCACACTAAACAGCCGGTGGAGGCTACTGTATTTAGATATCTGCAGCATTTGCAGCTGTCTGAATACCCGAAGAGTGACTGCGTTTGATAGGACGCAGTCACTGTGCAACCGAGAATTTTCCACCCAGCTCAGTCGTGATGTCCACAGGGCCACCCAGGGCTCGAATTTTGGCAGATTCAGCAGGAATCAGACATAATTTGAGCCATGTATGGTCAGCTTAAGTCAATTGACTGCTTTCGGGCCCCGTCATGATCTTTGTCCCATTTGGCTGACATTAGAATGAGACACACAAGCTTAAAAGGAGAACTATGGGGTCAGTGTTTTTCCCCATAGTTATCCTTAGGGTAACGGGAGGACACAAACTAGCGTCCTCCCGTTACCCTAAGCTCAGTATACCGCGAGCCACAGCTCGCGGTATACTGAGACGCCGCAGGGTTCTCCTTAGGGTAACGGGAGGACACAAACTAGCGTCCTCCTGTTACCCTAAGCTCAGTATACCGCGAGCTACAGCTCGCGGTATACTGAGACGCCGCAGCCGGAGCGGATCACGACGTAGATGACGGGATCCGCCCAGCTGCGTGAGTGACAGCTGGCTCTGCCTATCTAGAGGCAGAGCCAGCTGTACCCGCCCCCTCCCCTGTCCGTTCCCCCAGTCAGTGCTGGCAGATCGAGAGGTGAGCGAACCTGGTATGTGTTAGCTCACCTCCCGATCTACTGAGCCGACCTGTGACAGTCTCATTGTCACAGGTCGGCTAGAACTATGAGGTGAGTGGAAATCACTCATCTCATAGTTCTCCTTTAACAGGTATGTATTTATTGGTTTTAATACATAAAACATGGCACAAACAATACAGAGAAAATGAAATAACACCATCTCGACACAGAATAACAGCATTTAGTACAAGACAATACAATAATGGGAAAAGTAAAAAGAAAAACCCTACATATAAAACTAGACAGACACAACCTAACTAAATAGGTGTGGATAATTGGTCTCTTGTGTTTGCAGCACGGCCGATCTCTTCAGGTGATCTGGCCATACTGCTAAGTGAAGGCTCTTGGGGGAGGCAATCAGAAGGAGGGGGAAGGAGGAGGGGGAAGGAGGAGAGGGGACCGGACCAAGGAGGGAGATACCAGGGAGATAGCAGGACGGGGTAAGGGAGCCAGGTGGGAGGGCAAGGCAGGCGGGGAGAAGGGGAGTAGACCTTCCCGTGCAGATCAGAGCCTCTATTTAGGGGGTTCAGGCGGGAGTAAGGTCTCTCCGCCAGGGCCCTCCAATGTAAGTCCCCTGGCCGCCACCCAGTCTCCCCAGACCCGATCAAACTTACGCTCACAGTTGCGTCCCGTGTATGTCAGCCTGTAGAGCGGGAGCATTCTATCAATAGTGCTTAGCCATTGTCCCACCGTGGGGGGGAGTAGTTAGCTTCCATCTCAGGATTATCTCTCTCCGAGCATAGAAAGCTACATAAAATAGGAGGAGCTTGGTGGCCCTAGGGGCCTGAAGGGTCTCCCCACATCCCAGCAAGAAGAGCAAGGGGTCCACCTCCAGCTGCAGTCCAGAAACTGCCTCGACCGTGGAGACCACTGAGCTCCAGTATGGTCGAAGCCTGCTACAGGACCATACCATATGAAAGAAAGTACCCTCCTCTACCCCGCAACAAGCACACATCGCATCTGCCGTAGGGTAGATTCTAGCCAGTCTAGCAGGGGTGTAATAGGCTCTATGGAGAAACTTGAGCTGGATAAACCGTTCCTTGGGGGAAATTACTGTAGATATATAGGTCTGGACGCATTCCTCCCAAAGTTCCTCCGTCAGACTAGGGATGTCCACCCTCCATTTCTCATAAAGGGTCGTCAGCTGGGGTCTCTCCGTACAGGTCAATCGCAAGTAGAGGGAGGACAAGGGTTTATGAACTCCGACCAACATTAGGAAACGCTCAATACGGTCCAAAGCAATAGTCATTGGGTCAGGGAACTGGGCTCTACACGCATGTTTCAGCTGCATATATCTGAAACCCATGGTCTGGGGTAGGGAGTAGTTGGCCCGCAGTCTGTCGAAGCTCAACAACGTGCCTTCCGGCATGATGTGTTTAATCACTGTGATCCCACGGTGGGCCCAAACCTGGGGGTCCGAGACAGAGAGCAGGTGTTCAAGTCTTGGGTTGCCCCACAACGGGACATCAGGGGAGATGGCGCCAGCCGGCACCCTTCCCCTTCTCATCCTGTCCCACACCGCCAGTACAGTACGCATAGGTCCCGTGACCGTCCCAACAGCCTTCGAACCCCTATAAACCAAGTTTCTCAGCCCTGCATAAGAACCCATCAGAGCAGCCTCCAGAGTTACCGCCGGGTTATCTTGATCCCCTATAAACCACCACCAGACCGTCACCAGAACCGACGCCCAATAGTAGGTTTTGAAGCATGGCAGTCCCAGTCCCCCCTCAGACAGAGGGAGTCGGAGGACTCCCCTAGACACCCGAGGAATTTTACCCGCCCAGACAAAATTGGAGATAATTCCGTCCAGTGTGTGAAAAAAGGAAAATGAGAATCTGGACCGGGGTATTACGGAAACAGTAAAGAAACTTCGGGAGAAACACCATTTTCAGTAAGTTGATTCTACCCACCGGTGTCAGGGGGAGAGTTTTCCATGCCATACATTTTGCCTTCAGGTGTCGAAGTATGGGATATAAATTATCTTCTAGGAATCGGGCACGATCCGAGTTCACCACCACACCCAGGTATCGAAATTCAGAAACCTGCGTGAGGGGCAAGCCCGGATCAAGCCGAAGGGGGGACGAGCCCAGCGGGAACAGCAAGGATTTCCCCCAGTTCACCCAGAGCCCTGAGAAGGAACCAAAGGTATCTATTATGCTTAAAGCCGCTGTCAGGGAAGGCCCCACATCCCCCAGGTAAAGTATCGCATCATCGGCGTAGAGTCAAAGCTTCTCCATCAATCTCCCCACTGGGAGCCCCACCACCCGGGCCGAGGCCCGAAGCAGGATAGCTATAGGTTCCATCGCCAGTGCAAATAGTCCAGGCGAGAGGGGACAGCCCTGCCTCGTGCCCTGGCCCAGGGCGAAGGGGGTCGACAGCATATTGTTGATGCGTACTCTGGCAGTGGGGGAAGAGTAGAGGAGCCGTATCCAAGCGATAAAGCGACCCCCAAACCCAAATCTACGGAGGACTGCAAACAGGTAGGGCCATTCAACCGAGTCGAACGCCTTCTCGATATCGAGGGATGCCACTGCTTCCTGCCCCCGTGATGCGGAGCCTATCCACATTAGTGAAGAGGCGCCTTAGGTTAACATCTGTCCCCCCTCCCAGGCATAAATCCAGTCTGGTCTCCATGTATCAGCAGGGTGATGACAGCGTTGAGCCTATTAGCCAGCATACGGGTAAGGATCTTGAGATCCATGTTTAAGAGGGATATTGGGCGATACGACGAACACTGCTCAGGGTCCTTCCCAGGCTTGGGTACCACCACTATGATCGCCTCCATCATGGAGGGAGGTAGAGCACCCGCCCCACAGGTATGCAATAGGAGGGGGGCCACCCCCTCAGCATGGGTCTTATAGAACTCCACCGGGAATCCATCTGGACCCGGCGTCTTACCGATTTTTAGGGAGGAGATGGCCCTCGCCAATTCCTTGTCAGTGAAGGGTGTATCCAGTGCTAGACAAGAGGCAAAGGGCAGTTTAGGGAAGTAAATCTTGTCAAGGTAGGTCGAGAGAGCGAGGTCAGAGTAGGTCACCCTAGACCGGTACAACTCCTGATAAAAGGAGGCGAAGCGGGCCGTGATCCTACCAGGGTCCGTTTAAACAGAACCATCCGGATCTGTCACCCTGGAGACACTGCACCCCCCCCCCCCTCCCTCACCAGCCAGGCCAAAAGTCTACCATTGCGCTCTCCCTCAGCGAATAGTCTCTGGGTCTGGTAAAGTAAGCATCTCCAGGACGCATCAGTGCGTAGCAGCATTAAATCCCTGTAAACACTCTGCATCTCTGAATAGAGCTCAGGGTCTTTAGTGTCCGTATACCTGCGCTCAAGGGCCTTTGCCCTCTCCTCGGTCTCATTAAGCTGGAGATGGACCCCCCGCCTAGTTTTCTTGATCACATACTGGTACTGTCCACGGGAGGAAAGCTTTAGAGGAATCCCACTCCATCCCGGGGGAGGCCGTCCCCTTATTATGACACCAGTAGTAACTGATAGCAGCAGTGATGTGATCCCCCACTCTCGCATCCGAAATCCAGAACCTAGAGAGGCGCCACAGCCTGTCGGAAGGGACTGAGGAGGCAGCCACACACACCCGCAATGGGGCATGGTCAGAGATGCCCCTGGGCAGAATAGAAATGTCTCTGAGCCTCGGGAGCACAGTGGGGGTAACATAGCATAGGTCAATCCGTGAGAAAGACCTATGTGAGGCAGAATGACAGGTATACTCCCGAGCATCAGGGTGCTACCAGCGCCAAGCATCCACAAGGGAGCCTGCCTCCGGGACAACTCCAAATTGGCCGCCTCCCCACCCCCCATCCGGTCCACAGCCGGGGATGGGACCATGTTAAAGTCCCCAAAGAGCACATCCTTTCGTCTCACCACAAAGGGAAGTCAACTTAGAACTCTAAACCATACAGGAGGGCCCCACCCCAAAGTTCAGCAGGTGGGCCCTGTGGAAGCACTCAAATCTTATGAGGGTACAGACTTAGTTACAAACAACCCTGTGAACAACCGCTGCAACACAGGAAGCCCCCTCAGGCGGCAGTAGGTGACCAAAACCATAACCCCTCCTTGTCCTCTTCGGTCCAGTCACCCCCTCCACCATAGTATCCTCAGGGGGACTCTCCACCTCTGTCCCGCTGGTCTCGGGTGTAATCCTAAGGGGAATCCGCCTTGCAGGAATCAGTTGGGGACAATCTCCTTCAGATCAGACCAGCTCCAAAACGGTCAGCAAAAGTATAGAAAATTAATAGTATGAATAAAGCCAGAGGTACATCCATGCACTGTCGCAGTAGCACCACAGGTTGCAGGACTGGGGAGTAAGGAGATCCCCCAGTCTCCCTCACAGCCATATTCAGCCCCCCACTCATGGGCTGGCATCCTCAGGTCTTAGGTAGGTGCTCAAGCCACTTGATGGCCTCCTCCGGGGCAGTGAAGAATCGGGATGTTTCGCCATCCTGCACCCTCAGGCGCGCTGGGAAAAGCATGCTGTACCTGATCCCCCTCACTCGGAGGGCAGCTTTGGCAGCATCAAAGGATTTACGTTGGCGCTGGGTCTCCACAGAATAGTCCGGGAATATGAGAAGCTTGGTATTTTCATACTTAAGCTCTCCCACTAACCTGGCTTCGCGTAGGATGGCGTCTCGGTCTCGGAAGTTCAGCAGTTTGAAAATAAAGGTACGCGGGGGGCCCCCGGGGGACCCTGGAAGGAAGGCATGCGGTGGGCCCGCTCAACCGCGAAGAAGGTCGTGAGCTGGGCCTTAGGGAGCAGGGCCCGGATCAGGGATTCGGCAAAGGTGAGTGGGTCAGTGCCCTCCAGCCCCTCCGGCAGCCCAAGGATGTGGAGGTTACTCCTCCGGTTACGGTTTTCGGTATCCACCGCTCTGGACTCCAAGGCCTTGACCTTGGTTTGTAAAGTGCGTAGAGTCGCCGTATGGGCCCCGACCACATCCTCCACCTCGCCCACTCTACCTTCCACTGCGGTCATCCGATCCCGGAATCTGTCCAGGTCCCGTCGGAGGAGTCCCACGTCCGACTGGAGATGGTCCATCTTGGCCATGAGCGCAGTTTGGCATCCAGATATCCCTGACAGAGTCTCCTCCACTACCTCCGGCTGCGCCGCCATCTTGCCCCGAGGTTGTTTCTTGCTGAGGGCCGGCAAGGGCGAGGGGTTGCTGGGGCGGCCTGTAGATGATTTACGGCGCCCCCGAGACATACCCTACGGTACAGGAGAGTGACGGATCCCGGCCCCGTAGAGAAACGAGCGCTCCACAGGGCTATAACTAGGAGGATGATAGATAGGGTGGCGGAGCACAGCTATTACACGTGTGCTCCGGTCGCCATCTTGGACACGCCCCCATAGTTCTCCTTTAAAAAGTCTTATACCTGGTGACAGGATTTTCAAGATGCTGAACATGTGTTTTCAGATTCAAAACATAGCTTTGCATTTTTGCCGAATGTGCTTTCAATTAAAATCAATAGAAACATATCAGAGCACATGTTAATGCATGTTGAAATGCTACGCAATGCACCACAATAGTGTGAATTCAGTTTGACTGACTTGTTTCTTGTAGAGGCAGCACGGTTTTACTTCTTCATGTCAGAGCCTTTAGCAAGAGAAGAGAGAGCAGCACAGTAGCGACATCACCAAATTCACACCAAATCTTCTGAGACTAGCGGTGGGGTGTAGCAGTAGCTTAGATCTCACACTGCAGATATAGAGCTATGGGACTGTTCTCACAGGAGTGCCTGGGCAACCTCACATGCCAGGAAGTGCTCTGCAAATTTCCAGGAGGAAAAAAAAAAAAAAAGCTACATTTTAAGGGCACTGCTTAGGCATACACAACATTTCTAAATGTTTCTGCTAACAGAACGAATCATCACTTTTTAAGTTCAAGTGCACTTTAACAATACTTGGAAATCCTGCTATAAAAAAGGTATTTGCTCAGGTACTTCCCATTATAGGGGGACAATGCTCTGTCCATGTCTCCCGATTGTTCTCCTGTGTTGTCACCCTGTCACGGGGCTTCCCATAGAGAAAGGTGGGCTTTTGAACATATAGTCCACTGTTGTCACCATCAGGAAACCCGCCGCTGCAGCCATCACTGGAGTGCGTTAAGACATGAAGTGGCTGCAAAGAGGCTGCAGAAGAAGATCAGCATTCTTTCCTGCTGTCTTTATCCTCATTGTGGAGATTTTCTTATACTCCCTGTCCCTGCGACACCAGGACAAGACATGATGGGAATTCATTTTCAAAACTGGAGCAGAC
The DNA here is from genome assembly GCF_000935625.1 of Nanorana parkeri. NCBI lineage: Eukaryota > Metazoa > Chordata > Amphibia > Anura > Dicroglossidae > Nanorana > Nanorana parkeri. The sequence continues at coordinate 20,270 of NW_017306854.1, read as the reverse complement.
AGAATATGGTGCAGTTGCCTGTGGTAACCAACCAGCTTCTCTTTTCAGTTATGCTTTAAAAACGAAAGATAGAATCTGATTGGTGTTCATGGGTGACTGCTCCCGATTCCGTCTGCTCCAGTTTTGATAAATTCCTCCCAATGTGTTTGTGTTTCTGTATCCCCAGTAGAGACATTTCCCATCACTTCCTGTCTCTGTGAATCTTTGTCAGCGGAGCAGGACATGAGCGGAAAACTCTCCTGGGGGTTTATAGTCAACACTAAAATGCTGACATGTTCTAAATCTTTCCTACTTTCTAAAAAACATGTTATACAGTATATGTTTATATACAGTATATGGCTGGAGTTTCGCATTACCCACAAATGACCCAACCATCACGAGCAAAAACCCAGATGATATAAAATCCTTGCATTTATCATGTTGCATGTGGCATGCAGTCGAATCCCATCAGAAAGCAGAGATCTGGCATTTATCTACTGTGCTACAAGGACACTTTAGCACATCTGCATGTCCCACTTCTGCATGTGTAACATTTGTGCATTGTTAGGAGCAATGTAGTGCGCCTCTACCTGAAACAAGACAGGGTTAGACACCATGCGGAGTCTAATTATTGTCATGACCCGAGGGATTCCCCACCCAAAGTCCAGCTGTGACAGCCATGGCTTGGCCGTGGTAAACGCCCTTTCTCTTTGGTTTAGTTACTTCTTTGCACATAAAATCTCTATAACCTAACAGTGCATATGGATCAATTTGTAGTCACAATTCACTATATCGTACTCATTTGCACTGGAGAGCTTGTGATCTAGAACAAGACTACCATCAGGAGATTTGTTTAAGCCTAACAACACAATAAAATAAGCCTTGCCAAAACAGACATACTTACAAAAACCCACCAAAGAAACGGAAGGAATTATTCGGTAGTGTGTGTGATCTAAGGGCCCATTGCGTTGGGGCTGCGCTGGCCGTTTTTTCCAATGCAGCCTCAAGGCAATTCGCCTTGTTCCAGATGTGCTCAGTTCATGCCACCGCACTGTGGGGGTATGTACGGATAAAAAGTACTGCATGCAGTGTGTGACTCTGTACACCCGCATCACACCATGCTATGCCCATATAGGTCACTTGTGACATTTCAATAAAGTTCTACCAACATAAGTAAATCGTGAGACGTGTCGCTATTAAGCGCATCAGCACTGTGCCGGGCACACGCACACCAGCAGCCATGCAGTGTAGTGAGACTGCTGGTGTCATTGGGGCCTAACAGTTCAATAAAACAATGATCTAGAAACAAAAATTTTCAATCCCATCATATAGCAACATGCCAGACATCTGTACCATGGAACTATATTGCACAAATATTTAAATTGGACGTTATAGGTAACATAGGTAAGTATTCCAGCATACTATAATCAGATAAAATATATCTGGGACCCCCTTACCCTCCTGTATTGAATTGTAACTGTACTGTCTATTATTTTGTAAAGCAATGCACAAACTGTTAGCAGAATATTAATAATTATTATTCAGGATGTAAATGATTAATTTTCATAGAATAAAATAGGGCTGCGGAAATTAACGATTAATTCCTCGATAAATTCCTCGTTAAATTTTTGATCGATTAAAATGCTTTTGATCGCTAATGAAAACACTCACCTCTTCCGGGAGTCCCATCGTAGATCCGGTGACGTCACGGACATGGACGTCACCGGACTCCTCCCCCCTTCCCCAAATGGCTCCCTCGGCTAATGAAGGGAAGGGGGGAGGAGTCCATCGACGTCACGGACATCAACGGACTCCTCCTCCTTCCCTTCGTTAGCCGCCACGGACATCGACGTCACCGGATGTGACGGCTAACGAAGGGAACGGGGGAGGAGTCCGGTGACGATGTCCGTGACTTTTTTTATTACTTAATTGCTGTGCTGTATGTGTATAGGCCAATGTAGTTGGATCTGTATGTGCGTTATAATCAATTAATCGATTTAAAAAAAAAAAAAATTGATCGAACAAGAAAGTTTTAAATCAGTACCAGCCCTAAAATAAAACCATGTTAACATGTATGTTACATAAAAAAATACACACTGAATAATAATAATAATAATAATAATAGAAATAAAAACCATGTTAAAGAATGTTCAAATGTATGAAATACATTTTCATTACATACATAATCTCAAAATCGAAACCACCCCCTAGCTCAATACTTCACCATGTTGTGACAGACACCACATTGCAGATGCTAGATCATCATGATATTGGTTTGTAGAAAATCACGTGATATCTTGAACATCAAAACACAACATCCAAAATACAAACGTTTTATGACAAGCATGATTGTTTTTGATGTTGGTCCCTTTAGATAATGGTGATCCCTATGTCCATACATACATTTACACACCAGTACCACAGACTGTGCAATCATGCAGGTCACTCACTACCTGAGAAAACGATTTACATTGTGTAACTATGTCAGATCTCATGTCAACAAATCGCTACCTTTCTGGCGACAATCTGGCCACCACACAACTCTGTCTCCCTTATCAGTAAATAACATAGTTAAGTCCAATACAGAGCACTTACCTGTAGAAGTTAAAGCACAATTTATCTATTTCCCTCCTCCTGATTCTTCAAGTTGTGCACAGACACGGGACTCATGTCCAGCAGGGAAGCAGTAACAAGACACCCAGCTGTTAGAGATTGGATGGAAATCTTGTTAAGATCATGTCCCACTCCCCTTCCCCAACCCATGAATGGCTCAGGTCCTCCCCTCGCCAAATTGCTGTAGGCACCTCTTTCTGTGTGTGTGTATGTATGTTTAGAATTTTTGCATTTAACCCTTCACAGCACCTGAAAAGTTGTTTGTTGGAAGAGTACACAAGCATAATACTACGGAAATGTATGTGAACCTCTGTGCACCAATACCTGAGAGCAAAGCGGACTTTTGTATGTAATATAGACATGTTCCCAGACACATTGGTGCAGCACCCACTTCTTATGTCAGCTTAGCACATCCTGGCACCAGGGGGCCACAATATTCAGTAGCTACAAGAGCCTAGTAAATGCCTTGATGGATTGCATACCTTGCCATGGTAAAATGAATGCTGGCTATAGCTTCTGTCAGTGTTAAAGTGTACCTAAGCCAAGAACAAAAATGCTATATATTGCAACTTAACAGTACTTGCATGCGGTGGCTGCATTCATTTTCCTTATTTTGACCTGCTGATCCTGCCAGTAACACACTTGCTGTCCTAGGGTGTTAACACTCACCGTTCTAGATCTATTGGGGAGGAGCATTCTCACCCTAAAACAGACAGGATGTTCTACAACTACAGAACATCTCCCCCTCTCATCTGCTCCATAACATAGGAGGCAGGTCTGTAAAAAATAAGTCAAGGCAATAGTACTTGCTTGCCAGTTGCCTTGACTTATTTTTTACAGATATACCATGACCTGGATGAATGACAACCTTCACAGACATAGGAGGCAGGTGTTCTGTAGTCCACAGAGAGACACCTAAACAATGCTAACACTCCAAAAGAGGTAGCGAGCACAGGAAGGAAGTTATTAGCTTACAAAATTTCTAGCAGGAGCAACAGGTATTTTTTTGCATGAAGGAAGGGATATTACAAAACAATCTCAATGGAATGTTTAACCGGTCAAAGGGAAGCAAAAAACAGAAGTTAGTTGTTAAGATCTACATACACATTATTATACAGGATTTATATAGCGCCAACAGTTTGCACAGCGCTTTACAATATAAGGAAGACATTACAATCAAAATACAAATCAAGACAAGATGGTGCGGAGGGCCCTGCCCCAGAGGGCTTGCAATCTAAAAGGGAGGGGCCAGTGATACATGAGGAGGTAGCTGTGTGGGAATGAATTGTTTGAGAACGTGATGGTTGAGCAGTTAGGTTGAGGTGGGATAGGCTTCCCTGAAGAGATGAGTCTTTATGGAATGCCTAAAGGCAGTCAAGGTGGGCGACAGACGGACAGGTTGGGGTAAAGAATTCCAGAGGATGGGAGAGACTCTAGAGAAGTCCTGGAGGCGAGCATGGGATGAGTTGAAAAGGGAGCTGGAAAACAGGAGGTCTTGGGATGAGCGGAGCCGGCGGTTAGTGTGATACTTTGAGACCAGGTTTGAGATATAGCGAGGGGGCGGAGTTGTGGATGGCTTTGTAATTGATTGTTATGTCTACCTCAAAGGTCCCCCACCAAGCTTATTATCTCATATACTGTATAGACAATACCAGATCTCCTGTCTTGGGAACAATAGTGATCAGCGGGGAAAAATCTTACTTGCCTGATAGTAATGCCTATGGTTGCCTTCTCTCTGGGATCAGTCAGCCAAGGTGATTCTGCTGCAGGCACACAATACGCAGCAACTATTACCACATCCGACCAAATACACATGATCCTCCTTTGGCTACCTTCAAAATCAGCAAAATAATGATATCATTAACGGCTGATTTACACCTATTCATGTGCATACGCTGATACATCAATGAGCACTGTACTACCAGGGTTCATTTATTTCCTGTTCGGTCCTCAATACTTGTCCATGCAACCACAAACATATCTCACATGTTCTAAGCATGTTACTGATATGTTTGCTCCTATAGCAACCCCTGTGAGGGTACACATGTGCAGACTCTTCCCCATCTTGTCTTGAATTGCATTGTGATTGTAATGTCTTCCTTATATTGTGAAGCGCTGCGCAAACTGTTGGCGTTATATAAATCCTGTACAATAATAATAATAATATTGTAGGTGCCTTGTTTACAAAGAGAAATAAAAAATATTGACACAAACAACATACCTGAAGGTGCCACAACACAGCCCATGTGGTATGCATTTCATTTGTAGAATTAGATGTCTGATCCCTGTGTGATCCAGCTGCCAAACAAACGGGGCCTTCAAAAGCAGATCATTTATTATAGACGATTATTATTATTATTATTGACAATTTGCAAAGCACTTTTTATTTTTAGATTGCAAGCTCTCAGGGGCAGGGCCCTCCTAACGCCCCAAAGAAGCTCCTGTACTTCTTTGGGCGTAGGACGTTTTGTAGCGCGTTCATACGGCCTGTAGTACGCCCAGGTGTGAACCATACCCATAGGAAATAATGGGATTTTGGTGTTTGAGCGTTTTGCAGAGCGTAGGAACGCGCTACAAAACGTCAAGGTGTGAACCGGGCCTTATAGATTATCTGTGACCTGTGACCCCCTGAGGACGTCATCTGTGACGAAACGCGTCGGGGCGGGCCTATTCCATGTGATACCACGCTCAACCAGGAAGTACAAGCGAGCCGCATGCTGCATTTGACCGGCCGATGCTTACGATTTTAAAGGTAAGTTTCTATATGTTTTTAAAATAAACGTTTATTGACTACACCATGAGGAAGTTCTCTTTTATGCTTTTATAAACTCCTGACGGACGGGACATTGCTGAGAGAGATACTGGAGATACTCGCCCAAATGCTCCCGATCTTCCGGTGTTCTATCAAAGTCTGTCACCGCGTTAGAATTTGTGACCGGCAACATGGTCACACGTGCTAACCTAATCCCGCCCAGTTTTTCGGCGGTGGTTAAAATCGATGAGCAGCAAAAGGTGAAGAATTCTAGCTGTTCCAGGGCAGATCGGCATCGCAGATGTATGTGCAGGAGAACCGATCTGCCCTGGAACAGCTGATCAGTCCTGGAATGTCATTTCTATCCGTCTCTGAGTGCGATCTGACATTTCACAAAGTCGGATAGAAGTGACATTTGCGGACCGATCAGCTGTTCCAGAGCACATCAGTTCTCCTGCACATACCAACTGCGATGCTGATCTGCCCTGGAACAGCTGAGAAAGCGTTGGAATTCTTCACCTTTTTCCGGTCACATATTTTTAACCCCGGAAAAAGTGGGCGTGATTACGTGAAAATGTGTGACCATGTGATCGGTCACACATTCCACCGCTGTCACAATCTTTGATAGAACACCGGTATCATGAAGCCGGGCGGCGCATCATTACACGATGCCCGGGTTCCTGGTTGGCAGAGAAGCTGGCTCCATGCTCCGCAGCCCGGCTTCCTAATTGGTCGGGAAGCGGGGCAATCAGGAAGCCAGGCGTTGAGTCATTACACCTGGTGACGAGGGAGCATGGAGACGGCTTCCCGGCTAATCAGGAAGCCGGGTGGTGAGTCATTACACGCCCCCCGGCTTCCTTAATGGAACTACAGGTATCGGTATTCAGTATTGGCGAGCACTACTAGTATCGGTATTGGTGCCGAGTATTTGGGTGAGTACTCTGATGCCTAGCACGATACCTACGGTATCAGGAAGCCGGGCAGCTAGACGAGAAGCATGGGGACAGCTTTCCTGCTAATCGGGAAGCCGGCTGGCTTCCTTAATGGGACTTCCGGTATCAGTATTTGGTATCGGCGAGTACTGAAAAAAAAAAATATCGGTACTCGATACTGAAATACCGCTATCGGTGCATTCCTAGTGAGCACCAAAAAAGAAATATCAGTACTTGTACTCCATACCGAAACAAACGGTATCAGTGTATCCCTAGACATAATTCTTACAGTGAATGGGGTTTTCATTCAGGAAACTCCATTCATTCCAAAATCAAATGTTAAAAATCAAAGAAAATTCTGAGCGGCGTCATCAAGTCTCATTGTGAAATGTTCACAGGACAATCTACCAGAGTCTCCAACACAGCAACTCCAATGAGGAGCAAAGAACAAATATCCCCTGAAGGAGAGTTCTGCTATTGATAGGTGGTCAGGCACTGGTTTTACTACTTGCCTTCTTCCAGTGTCCATTGGTCGGGAGGGGGAGTGGGTGGGGGTGGGGGTGTCAGAGGAATTCCACATTCCTGAGAGAGGGAATCTTCTGCGAGACATATGGAGGATAACTTGGCTTCTGACCTTCAACACATATGTGTCATAAAAATGTCAGAACACGGACAGCTCCCACCTACAGGAAACAACACATAGAATATTCAAATGTTAAAATGATTCAGAAGAAAAAAACATTGCATTCTGCAGCTTTCTCTTTCCCTAAAGCTGCCCACCTTCTTTTCACATTCATCCTTGTGGGCGTCTGCCTTCCAGGTTAGTGAGTCAGAAAGTATTAAAGCTTCGAACTTTCCTGACCTGCGTCTGCCTTCCAGGTTAGTGAGGCAGAAAGTATTAAAGCTTCGAACTTTCCTGACCTGCGTCTGCCTTCCAGGTTAGTGAGGCAGAAAGTATTAAAGCTTCGAACTTTCCTGACCTGCGTCTGCCTTCCAGGTTAGTGAGGCAGAAAGTATTAAAGCTTCGAACTTTCCTGACCTGCGTCTGCCTTCCAGGTTAGTGAGGCAGAAAGTATTAAAGCTTCGAACTTTCCTGACCTGCGTCTGCCTTCCAGGTTAGTGAGGCAGAAAGTATTAAAGCTTCGAACTTTCCTGACCTGCGTCTGCCTTCCAGGTTAGTGAGGCAGAAAGTATTAAAGCTTCGAACTTTCCTGACCTGCGTCTGCCTTCCAGGTTAGTGAGGCAGAAAGTATTAAAGCTTCGAACTTTCCTGACCTGCGTCTGCCTTCCAGGTTAGTGAGGCAGAAAGTATTAAAGCTTCGAACTTTCCTGACCTGCGTCTGCCTTCCAGGTTAGTGAGGCAGAAAGTATTAAAGCTTCGAACTTTCCTGACCTGCGTCTGCCTTCCAGGTTAGTGAGGCAGAAAGTATTAAAGCTTCGAACTTTCCTGACCTGCGTCTGCCTTCCAGGTTAGTGAGGCAGAAAGTATTAAAGCTTCGAACTTTCCTGACCTGCGTCTGCCTTCCAGGTTAGTGAGGCAGAAAGTATTAAAGCTTCGAACTTTCCTGACCTGCGTCTGCCTTCCAGGTTAGTGAGGCAGAAAGTATTAAAGCTTCGAACTTTCCTGACCTGCGTCTGCCTTCCAGGTTAGTGAGGCAGAAAGTATTAAAGCTTCGAACTTTCCTGACCTGCGTCTGCCTTCCAGGTTAGTGAGGCAGAAAGTATTAAAGCTTCGAACTTTCCTGACCTGCGTCTGCCTTCCAGGTTAGTGAGGCAGAAAGTATTAAAGCTTCGAACTTTCCTGACCTGCGTCTGCCTTCCAGGTTAGTGAGGCAGAAAGTATTAAAGCTTCGAACTTTCCTGACCTGCGTCTGCCTTCCAGGTTAGTGAGGCAGAAAGTATTAAAGCTTCGAACTTTCCTGACCTGCGTCTGCCTTCCAGGTTAGTGAGGCAGAAAGTATTAAAGCTTCGAACTTTCCTGACCTGCGTCTGCCTTCCAGGTTAGTGAGGCAGAAAGTATTAAAGCTTCGAACTTTCCTGACCTGCGTCTGCCTTCCAGGTTAGTGAGGCAGAAAGTATTAAAGCTTCGAACTTTCCTGACCTGCGTCTGCCTTCCAGGTTAGTGAGTCAGAAAGTATAACAGCCCAGCAGCTAGAAGTCTCAGAAGTCAGAATGATATTGGCAGCCGAGCTGTTCTGTTGAACTGAGACTGTCACTAGGATAAAAATGTGCAAACAGAGCCACTCTGCAAAAGAGCATGGCGGACAACGACCTTCCCAGCGGGCACGCGTCCAATCTTCGTACACAGTCGTGATGTAGCAGGCGGCGGGAGGAACCACAGCTCCCAGCGGAGGACGCCATCTGACATACCCAGAGGTGTCAGATAGCAGTGGTACTCATAGCAGAACAAAGATCGGTAAGAGATCAACATGTTCCTCTGCAGGCTGGCTCTGTTTGCACATTACCTTAATGACAGGGTCACTTTAAATTGGCAACACATTCATTATTATTATACAGGATTGATATAGCGCCAACAGTTTGCGCAGCGCTTTACAATGTAAGGAAGACATTACAATTACAATTCCCATACAAGACAAGATGTTAAGGAGGGCATTTAAGACACCAACTGAAATCAAGCTGAGGCTGGGTGTGCCTGTACTGGCCCCTGAAGTGGGTAATGCTGGGTACACATTAGGGGTGTCCTGAGACCGGGTGGCACCTCTCTGTGGCGTCATCGTGCATGCGCATGATGTCACAGTGGGGTGTAACCCGGTCTCCGTTCCGGGTGTCACCCGGCCTCAGGACGCCCGATGTGTACCCAGCATTACGCCACCATGCGCGTGCGCAATGATGTCATCGCGCATGTGCGGTCATCTTATTGACGCCTACCGGCGGCCATCTTGGTGATGGACGCCGGCAGGGAGAGGATGAGGTATGCCGCTGGGTCCCCTCCTCTCTCCTGCCACTGTCGGGCTCTTCGTCAATGACCGAGTGCCCGATTTTTCAGAGGGGGTGACGCCAAAATGACTGTGAGTGATTTTGGCGTCACCCCTTCAATGGTGTCACCCCCCTTGTGACGCCACTGGTACACATGGATGCTTCCCAAAAGTCAATCATTAGACATGCTGCAAGCACTGTTCAGGTATTCTGGAAGTGGGGGCCGAAGCTGTCAGAATACAATGGGGGGAATGATCAAATCTGGAGCAGTTGCCCATAGTAACCAATCAGCTTCTCTTTTCTGGGTGTTCAGTTAAGCTTTAAAAAAAGAGAGAAGCTGCTTGGTTGCCCTGGGCAACTGCTCCACATTTTCTCTGCTCCAGTTATGATACATTCCCCTCAATGTACACAACGGGAGATTCGTTCGTCCACGCTGTTACAAAATCTCTCCATGTATACCCAACTTAACAAGAAGCAGAACATCCCTGTCTCTCCTATCTGTACCTCTGGTAGCGTCATATTACATGCAGGTATCAGGGGCTCTGCACATAGCTATATGCTGCTCGGTCCCTCCCTTGTCACGTCCATGCAGGTATCAGGGGCTCTGCACATAGCTATATGCTGCTTTGTCCCTCCCTTGTCACATCCATGCAGGTATCAGGGGCTCTGCACATAGCTATATGCTGCTTTGTCCCTCCCTTGTCACGTCCATGCAGGTATCAGGGGCTCTGCACATAGCTATATGCTGCTTTGTCCCTCCCTTGTTACGTCCATGCAGGTATTAGGGGCTCTGCACATAGCTATATGCTGCTTTGTCCCTCTCTTGTCATGTCCATGCAGGTATCAGGGGCTCTGCACATAGCTATATGCACGTCCATGCAGGTATCAGGGACTCGGCACATAGCTATATGCTGCTTTGTCCCTCCCTTGTCACGTCCATGCAGGTATCAGGGGCTCTGCACATAGCTATATGCTGCTTTGTCCCTCCCTTGTCACATCCATGCAGGTATCAGGGGCTCTGCACATAGCTATATGCTGCTTTGTCCCTCCCTTGTCATGTCCATACAGGTAGGTTCATAGGAAAGTAGGACATAGAGGACAATTGTCTTCCTTGCCAATATGAATGTACTGCACACACCTCCGCACTATGACCTCATTAAAAAAAAATGAGAAAAACGTGTTCTGCACTTTACCCGACAGATGTTTCACAGGCGTTTCTGGAAGATTGTTTGCTCAGGGAATATGCAAGGCACTTTGAAGATGAAAAGAAAAAAAGCTACCAACCCCTACAATCCATCTATTGTGACAGGGAGGGACAGAGCTGGATGTGGTCTTGTGCATGAGACACGAGGGTTTGTTCAGGGATGGGCAACTCTGGCCCCCCAGCTGTGCTTTAACTACAGATCCCATCATGCATCTGCCTCTGGGAGTCATGCCTGGGGCTGTCAGAGTCTTGCAATACCTCATGGGACTTGTAGTTCAACAAAAACTGGAGAGCCGGAGTTGCCCACCCCTGACTTGAAGGGTATCTCTGGTCAAAAACTACCAATAAATCTGTATTTCTAGAGGTTCTGAATGGGGAAAAAGCTGTCAGCTTCAGACTTGGGTCTGGGCAGCTTCAGACTTGGGTCTGGGCAGCTTCAGACTTGGGTCTGGACAGCTTCAGACTTGAAACTGACAGCTTTTTCCTCCATAATACTAGGTGAGGCTCTGCCTCCCTGCCCCTGGTTTAGACGTGTAGACACGTATGGTGAAAACTCTCCTTCTATTCCTCCTGCTGTTTTCATTGTAATTTTCTTGTTTGAATTTCCTTAACAAGCACACGCATATGTTCACAGGAGTCCACATGCATAGAATTGATATCCTTTTTTTGTGCTACAGATCTGAAAGCAGCCCGTGTTTATTCACCTGTGTGCATGTCCCCATTGAAAACAATACACCTGAATTCCAATCTATAAACAAATAAACGGTGTGCATTGCGGATTTGTTTATGGTCGTGGGCATGTGACCTGAAGCTTATCCCCGGGAATAAAAAAACATCCACTACCCTTTAAAGAAGAACTATGGGGTCAGTGTTTTTCCCCATAGTTCTCCTTAGGGTAACGGGAGGACACAAACTAGTGTCCTCCCGTTACCCTAAGCTCAGTATACCGCGAGCTGTAGACGCTGCAGCCGGAGCGGATCCAGACATGGACGTCGGGATCCGGCCAGCTGCGTGAGTGACAGCTGGCTCTGCCTATCTAGAGGCAGAGCCAGCTGTACCCGCCCCCTCCACCAGTCAGCGCTGGCGGATCGGAGCGGGGAGAGGGGAATCCAGCCCCTCCCCCTGTCACGGCAGAGAGCTGTGACAGGATCGAGAGGTGAGGGAACCTGGTATGTGTTCGCTCACCTCCCGATCTACTGAGCCGACCTCTGACAGTCTCATTGTCACAGGTCGGCTAGAACTATGAGGTGAGTGGAAATCACTCATCTCATAGTTCTCCTTTAAGCCCCCCTCCCCAAACAAGGGTTAAATGCAAAAATAAAAAAAATGATTGATGAGAAGATACGGTGCATAATGGTGAAGGCTGCATTCACACTGGTGCATTATATTATGCCTGTTGGTGCAGCGCACTTCATGGTAACCCACCTCTGTGTATTTATCACAACTGGAGAAGACAGAATCTGGAGCAGTTGCCCATGGTAACCAATCTGTTTCATTCTTCAGTTTGTTTGGTTGCACTTTGAAAATGAAAGATAGAAGCTGGTTACCATGGGCAACTGTTCCAGATTCTGTCTGCTCCAGTTTTGATAAATTCCCCTCACTGTATGTTAACTATACGCGCGTAATTAACACCTTACGGAATTAACTAGGCCCTAAAAAAGAATGGCACCCCTAAGTCACGTAATCAATATAATAATTGGGCAGTAAATGCGGTGATATAAAATAATTGACACAATAAATGAACTCGTACAGCTCGTTGAAATAAAAACTAAAACCAGTGACGTTCCTCACAAGTCCCTCGGCTCTGTACATGGCACAGATACCATTACACCACCGTGCCATCACTACCTTAGGGCGCAGCAGCAGTTCATAGGCCCGGCTGCACCACGTGATTACTCACTGGTTCAGCCAGTTCCCCGCAGAATGGGGTGGGCGGAGTGGAGCGTTGAGTGACATGCCTCGCAGCCACTGGGAGGTGCCAGAGCGAGGTGCCTGGTAGTACGGTGTTGCCGGAAGTATGGCGGCTGTGTGAAGGTGGGGGACAGCAGCATGGCGGGGTCTGCAGGCCGGACCGGGGATGTTATCCATCTCAATGTGGGGGGGAAGAGGTACGTATAAGAGATATAGGAAAGGAAGTGTTAGGGGTAATTGGGGACCGGAAGTTCTTGTAATAAAACGGCTTTTGTGCAATTGGGGGGTCATTGTGGGTCTGGGGGAGACGGAATATGGCGTGAGGGTGGTGGAGCTGGGGGGTTATTATGTGTGCATGAGGTACTGCATGGGGTCTATTTATAAAGCAGAGAATGCGACTTGAACAAAATACCCATTCAAGTGCATTGCATGGAAGTGATTCATTCTCCACAGGCGAATGTTTGTGTCTGAATTCTCTGCTTTGCAAATAGAGCCCTAGGTGTCCTGTAAGTGAAAGTATCTGAAGTAAACTGCCTGTGTTGCACATAGGAACCAATTAGCTCCTTCTGTTTGTTTCCTGAACTGTGCATGGTTAAAGAGGACCTGTCTCTAACATTGATGCTTCACATGAACCAATAGAGCGCATGTCAGAATCGGTAGATAGGACATCACTTCACTTCTCCGCAACCTTAACACTAAATTCACACCGGCCACCATGTATTTGTCCTTTCTCGAGCCCCGTCAGCATTATCAAATCATATTAAAGCTGAACTCCGGGATAAACAATTATTGTCTACATACAAGAGTCATGTGAGTTTTTCCTTGAATCTTGGTGAGCTTTGTGTATTCCAGATCTGTGCAGTGATCCAGTGTGAAACTTAGAGCTTCCTGTAAAATAGACCAGCCAATGCTGCTATCTCTCCTTGTGCAGGGTGACTGGTCTTGTCTCTGCCCCCTCCTGCATTTTTCTGCTGGCAGCCAGTAGTGGCTGGAGTCTTCTGAGCCCCTCCCACATTTCTTATCGCTGCACAGGCTATGTACAGTACAATGATGATGTCACGGATCCCTTTTGTTTTTACAAGGGTCTTCAAAGTCATTTCGGTGCACACAAAGCTGATCACAGCAGTACGGAGCGTAAGGAAAAAAACGGACGTGTTTTGGACGTGTTTCAACTATTTTGTTTCCCAGTGTGCTTTGCAGGTGGTCTTCCACAATGTATATGCGCCTTAAAAACGCGCGTTCTTTTTGCACAAAAAACACGAGAACAAACGTGCGGTTTTGGTGTATTTTACATTGAAATCAATGGAGCACAACGTGCTGGATCTACCTTTAAAGAAGCTCATGCACCTTTTCCAGCTTTCAGTATTTTTAAAGCTTGCTGCTAAACTGTCAGGTGTGAACAGGGGCCATAGAAGTGAATAGGAATGTTTGCGTTGTGAGTTTTGACGCGTTAGCTTTCAGCGTCAAAACGCCCAGGTGTGAACAGGGACTAACTCTAATTGTGTCCCTTATACAGAGCTTTTTACCCCGTACTAAACAAGCCCAATGAACTGTAAATTTGACCTCACTAATGCTGGCCACAGACTTTACAACCATGGCAAGACTTTTGTCTTGCCATGGTTGTAAGGTATTTAAAAAATGTACGATCTGCCCATCTTGGACAGGCAGATCGTACTTGTGATAATCGTAAGCCCGCCCCCCTGACTAGAGGGCTTCCGATGACCGCAATGCTGAACAGGCAGTGTGCGCTTGCACACACCAGACCGTGCGCCATTTATCTTACGAACATGCCACACACCCGCCGACAATCGTACGATTCTCGGCGGGTTTTCGAACATGTTCCTAAGATAAAAGTCGTGCGACCGTACAGTAGAAACGATCGCACGCCTTCCACACACCTTGCGATAATCTTACGATCGCGGGATTTCCCGCGATTATCATACGATCATCGCAAGGTGTGTGGGCACCTTTACCGTATGTGAATTTATCTACTTTCTGTGTGCAGTGCCCAATAATTGTACAAAATCCTTAATCCTTGACTACGGTATGAATTCTGAAGTGGTTGTGGGGATTTCAGTTATTTACTGCTGCGTTTCACAGTTTAGTGTCCTGTAAGAGCAGCTGTGAGTACAGCACTGATATTTTATATGGTCCTGTTAGTACAGCATTGATATGTATATGGTCCTGTGAGAGCAGCAGTGATATTGATGTGGTCCTGTGAGAGCAGCACTGATATTGATGTGGTCCTGTGAGAGCAGCACTGATATTGATGTGGTCCTGTGAGAGAAGCACTGATATTGATGTGGTCCTGTGAGAGAAGCACTGATATTTATGTAGTCCTGTGAGAGCAGCACTGATATTGATGTGGTCCTGTGAGAGCAGCACTGATATTGATGTGGTCCTGTGAGAGCAGCACTGATATTTATGTGGTCCTGTGAGAGCAGCACTGATATTTATGTGGTCCTGTGAGAGCAGCACTGATATTTATGTGGTCCTGTGAGAGCAGCACTGATATTTATGTGGTCCTGTGAGAGCAGCACTGATATTTATGTGGTCCTGTGAGAGCAGCACTGATATTTATGTGGTCCGGTGAGAGCAGCACTGATATTTATATGGTCCTGTGAGAGCAGCACTGATATTTATATGGTCCTGTGAGAGCAGCACTGATATTTATATGGTCCTGTCAGAGCAGCACTGATATTTATATGGTCCTGTCAGAGCAGCACTGATATTTATATGGTCCTGTCAGAGCAGCACTGATATTTATATGGTCCTGTCAGAGCAGCACTGATATTTATATGGTCCGGTGAGAGCAGCACTGATATTTATATGGTCCTGCCAGTGCAGCAACTTTTGCTGTGACAACTGGTTGAAATTTGTATGAAGCCTTGTGAGGGTGAAGTGGCAGAGAAAAACGCATGTGCATTGAAGGTGCCATTCCTCCAGTCTCTGCACCATCAGGAAACGTTTTGATTTTTGGTATGATGCTGATGTCTGCGTTTATCAAGATAACAACTTGTAATATTTGTTCACAGGTTCAGCACTTCAAGACAGACCCTCACCTGGGCTTCTGACACATTCTTTTCCAGGTCAGTATTTTACCCTACATGTAGGAGTTACACACGTGTGCATTTGAATGGTTGCCTAAAACAAAATCCTTCTTGCCTCACCTCTCATGCATACTCCAGGAGAGAACATTCCCCATAGGAATGGAATGGAGAACGCATCTAAAATGTACCTCATAAAATACACACAGATGTGAATGTAGACAGGGACAGATTTACTCTCCCTGCTGCCACAAGGCCAGGTTCCGCAATGCTATATTTATTTAATTATTTTTTTATCAATTGTTTTGTTCTTTTCACTTAACTTTTTCGCTATCACACAGGAGGTATGTGTGATAGCATTTGGAGGTGACAGGTTCTCTTTATGGACCCTGTCACCTCCAATACAGGAGTTCTAGCACAGCACTGTGCTGGAACTCCTGTGAGAGGGGAAGACTGCTCTCCCCTCTCACTGTTTACATGGAGCGGCAGGGTTAATTTTAACCCTGCCACTCTGCTCACCGCATCGGCGGCCAGTAAGGAGAGAGACTCGGCGGCGAAGCCCGGAGGACGGAGCCAGCGAGGAGAGATGTAGGTGCGGGGACGAACCAACTAACGGCTTCCTCACACTACATTTATCCCTGCTTTCCCAAAGCAGGGATGAATGTAGAAAGCAACTTCGCCAGGCGCCTGGAACTGCATGTTCCGGGCGTCGGGGGATTCCGCACCGCTTCTGCTCCCTGCCGCCCCAAGGCCGGGCCTCTGTGGCCTTGTGGGAAGTACGGCCCTGAATGTAGACTTAAGCTGGGTATATTCTACTAGATTTTTGTTGTTCATCTTTATCCATCCACGTTAACCGGAATGGATGGAGGACTCTCCCATTGTGGCCCCACCATCTGTTAAAGTACCTGGACATTACCAGCATCTGATTGGACGCAGGAACTGTTTGGCAGACAGTTGTCCACTTGGCTCCTTCGATATTTCATTTTAAAGGATGTCAGTTGGGAGTCGGCAGACAGGGCCACCGACTGAGCGAATTTCATCAGGTTCCTACATTGGAGTTCATCAGATGGAAGCTGCACATTAATGCATTTTTTTTCTACGCATGTAAAAGTTTGGAGTTTAGATGAAACCCTTTATTGACTAAGTTATCCAAATGTCATGTTGCTGAGGCTTTATGGTGCCTGAAAGATCCAGCGGCTCTCTATGTCTTTCAGAGACTCCAGAGGTAAGAGGTCCACATTGGGGTCTGCACCCTTATGTCTTTGTTTTGAATCTTCTGCTGCATTCTTTACAATGTAAATTAAAACCCAACGAGAAGAGTGATGTCCTCTTGTAATGACGGCTGTAGCATTTGGATGAAGCTCGGATCTCAGGTGCAGAGGCCTCCAATGTTCCTCAAAGATTTATGAAGCCTGGTTGTTGTTTCAGCTTGCTGCATGTTACAGTTTATTGAAAGCTTTGAATTGATAGCCAGAAATGATTAACTTATTTCATCACTTTCTTTTTTTTTTTTTATCAGCTTGCTGAGTGGCCGAATCTCTTCCTTAAAGGATGAAACTGGAGCAGTGAGTTTCTGGTTAAACTTTCTACAGAAGACTTAGGGATTCACAGAGCCAGGCATCCTGCGAAATTGCATGTATTGCATTCATTCTGGGCAAATGTAGGCAAAAGTAAATGTTATCAGTATATATTCTTTCCAGGTCAAATGTAATATCAGGAAAATACTGCATGAATACCACTATATGGAGCTGAGGAGCGCAGGAAATAAAGCCTTCTTTCCTATCTTACTTATTTCCATCTAGTGGCCGTAATGCTGTGTTTTGCTGATATTGCATTTGATCTGGAAAGAAAATGTGCCATTTGTTTTTGCCTCCATTCGCACAGAAGGAATGTACATGCAATTTCGCAGAAGGAGTGGCTCTGGGAATTGTTTATAAATATCCCCCTTGTACGTTTTCTTTAAAAAAGCACAAATAAGTATAACAGTGATAAAAATGCAGAAAGCCCCCAATTTGTTAATCTGTAATGCGGATGACACCAAAATAGGGAGGGTAATAGACACGGACTTAGACACTATAACATTACAGGAGGACCTGGATAAAATAGGGGAGTGGGCATTAATGTGGCAGATGAGGTTTTATGTTTGCAGGCTCTTACAATACTACAGTATACCTTTCTGGTATATGCATATTCTTAAAATTAGTATTTTAATGTTTACCTTAAAGCATTGGCACAGGCAGATTTAAGATTCCTGATTAACCATTGTATGGACTATTGCAATATTACTCAAATATGTCTTTAACCAGTTGACATCCGCGGTGTTAAACCCCCTTCCCATCCAGGCCATTTTTCAGTATTCAGCGCTGCGGTACTTTGACTGACATTTATTCCGTCATGCAGTTCTCCCTAAGCTCAGTCTCCCAGTGTCGTCACCCTAATCTCAGTATACCGTGAGCTACTGCTCGCGGTATACTGAGACGCCGGAGCGGATCCCGACATCGATGTCGAGATCCGCCCAGCTGCGTAAGTGACAGCTGGCTCTGCCTATCTAGAGGCAGAGCCAGCTGTACCTGCCCCCTCCCCGTCCGTTCTGCCAGTCAGCGCTGGCGGATCGGAGCAGGGAATCCACCCCCTCCCCTGTCACGGCAGAGAGCCGTGACAGGATCGAGAGGTGAGCGAACGCCGGTATATGTTCGCTCACCTCCCGATCTACTGAGCCGACCTGTGACAGTCTCATTGTCACAGGCCGGCTAGAACTATGAAGTGAGTGAAAAGCACTCACCTCATAGTTCTCCTTTAAATGAAACATGGACGGCTGTCATTGCTGCTTCTCATTCTGCAAATGCTAGTTGCCTGGCTATCATGCTGACTCTTAGACCCCATTCACACTGAGTGATTTGTAGCGTGATTTCTGCTCAAAAATCACTCAATGTAGCTCGTCCAATGCATTTCAATGGAGCTGTTCACATCTCACAGCTCAATGTCGCTTGTAGCTCAAGCTTGTCCCTTGAACATGACCTATTGTTCCAGCGGATTTGACCCCATAGGCTTTGATAGACTGCCAAAAGAAGTGCTACGTAGTGTGACAAAATGTGCACTGTAGCTCAATGTTGCTCAGCTCAAATCAGCGCTGAAACTGAGCTTTTTTTAATGTAGCTCAGTGTGAATGGGGTCTTATGCTTCAACAATTTTGATTTATTAAATTGGAACAAGTATATACATAGGGACTTTTGGCTTGACCCTGACTTTCCTGATATGTATACTTGTTCCAAGTATTGAAGCCAGTAGGTCAGTGTAATAGCCTGGCAACCAGCATGCTAAGAAGGTTAGCAGTGGGTGCTGCCGTGTCTTTCTTAGCAAAGGTTTACTTTAAATAGTAGAAACACAAAACGCACAGCTCACTCCTCTCATGCATCCTTGTAACTCACATATAAACATATATATATATACATATATATAGACACTAATTAGAGGTAGGAGCAGCATCAGCACTGTAAGACGACAGTCAGGCTTTAATTAGGGCACAGTGATTCGAAGAAATGGTGCTTGCTGATTGGGGGAGAGAGCACTAGTGAGCTGATGTTTCTTCCCATTAACAAGTTGGATCACACTGTATTGCTTTGACTGCAGTGGAGAAAAGTGAGTTGTCAGGATTTTGTATAGAGTATGATATAGAAATCTGGATGAACAAACTTCCATTTTTTTGGCAGTAAAACAATTCAGGCATTCATATTTTAGTGGTGTATTTAGCTGTTTGCCTACACTTGAGGGTGATATTTGAAGTTCTCATTTTGACATGCCTCCAATGCCATATTTCCATTATTTTGTTACATATACAGATTTCCAGTCACTGCAATGACAATCTGCACTTCATAGCACTCTCGCAGCTTCCTCGCCGAAATAGAACCTCAGTCACATAGCTTATTATTTTTAATCAATCAAGAATCAGGGCCTGTATATGTAATAGCCAAATATGTCCATCCCCATGTGTATCTATCATTACAAACTATGCATACAAATAAAGTTCTTAAAGCAACACCTCTTGAAAGATCACAATAAAAAGGTTGTAGTTTCCCTTTAAAAAAAAATCTGATCAAGTCCTTCTTTTTCTTCTTTTTCTTCTTTTTCAGATTTTCATTGACAGAGATCCTACAGTGTTCGCTCCCATACTGAACTTTCTACGCACCAAAGAGCTTGATACAAGGTTAATGTGTGCAGAGTATACATGTCTCTACCGACATATGAAAATGTGTTATCAGTGTATTACTTTTAATATCATTCTTAAAGGATAACTTAGCTCAAAGCTGCATGTGCCCCCTGTTCTTCCTCAAAATATAATTATCTAAACATTAGATCTCAGACCATCCAGGGAGCCGGAATGGCTGTCAGCTCTAGTGTATAATGACCAGGCATTCTCCTTGTAGGTGTGAATGCAGATGGACAATTCAATTAAATTAATGGAGAGCAGTCAGTACAGTGTTGCAAAGATCCCATCTCCTAGCATGAGGAAGCACTGCTCAGCCACTAGCCAGGCCAGGCAGCTGCAGCTAAGAACATTGCATCGGAGTTGTAACCTTCAAATTACTAGCAAAGGAGGGCCAGTGGCACATGGAGCTTTATGCTTAACCCCTTCATGACTGAGGCCCTTTTTTCAATTTTTGCACCCATGTTATATTCCACATTTTAGGCCTGAAAATGTTATCCCTTAGAAGCACCATACATACTACAATGGGGTGCATTCATTCATAGAAACCAATTGGGTGTTGTCATTCAGTAGCCTGGACCGACTAATGATTACTCTGGATTTCTGTATAGCACTGTGCACACTTTTCTGTAAATTATTAAATAAGCTTGTCTGTAAAGCAAATATGTTGCGCTAGGTCTATGTGAACCAA
>NW_017306853.1:1026015-1026246 GCF_000935625.1 Nanorana parkeri | reverse complement strand
ACAGAGACTGATGTGACTGTGGGGGGGACATTAGAGTGTACAGCACGTCAGAATATGTCAGAGCTATATAATGGATAGTTCAGGTACAGCCAGCTCTTTACTCAGGTTTGGAGATGTCGCTGAGATAAGTCCAGCTTGGCGTCCACCCAGAACTGCAATGATCGGTGACCTGTAGAAGATCCCACGCCGCATCCCCTGACGCCCAGCCCGGGCCCTGTCTACAGTTCTGTT
>NW_017306853.1:1015841-1026001 GCF_000935625.1 Nanorana parkeri | reverse complement strand
CGCTCCGGTCGGGCCGCGCTGTTTTCTCTTCATCGAGCTGCGGTGGGATCTGAAGTTTAATTTAAAATGATTAATTCTTTATTCCAGCCGAGTTTATTTATCAATGTCTTCCCGGTGTGAATATGAGAGCGCGCTGATTAGATTGTGCGTTTGGTTAAAGTTTACACCGTGCTTGTGTTCATTAACTTTTTTATTAACTTGGACTTCACTAACGGCCTAAAGTGTCTAACAAAAAATAAGAGCCGGAAGGGGGGTTTTTTTGGTGCCAATTTACCATTTTAGGTCATGTGTCTTGGGAGGGATGAGGTCAGTGCAGACCCACTATTGACAGAAGGATCTGGAATTAATGAGCGGTAGTCCTGTGTTTATGGAATAATTACTATTGTTTGACTCAGAACAATGACACAATGACACATGAAGATCATGCAACAATGACACGCTATCAATGGGAAGGGGGGGGGGGGCCAATACACTTAGGGGTCCAGAACAATGACACACTGACACTTAGGGGTCCAGAACAATGACACACTGACATATTGCACCCCTTAAAGTCTTCCATTTGTTGCTCCAGGTAGCAGAAGTTCTCAGTCACCGTTGTCCATAGGACGATCCTAGCCTCTGGATAGAACATTCAGATAATTTTAATTAGTGTATTGAGTAAGGAAACAATTCCGTCAAATAATTAACCCAACAAGACAATGGCTCCCTTGACGTCCTTCACTTTATAATGCAAATCGATGAAAGCTCCAGTTTGTTGACTTTGATAAAGCGCACATTCCACCCCAGAGTCCATTGCATATTAATACTCCGCGTTACTCCGAGCCGAAGTACATTTATCCGTGCTGCGCAGAATCACAATATGTAGCAGAGAAACAAATCAAATATTTATGTTCTATCACATTGGAGCACTTTGTTTAAATACACAATTGAAGCCGAACGCG
Source organism: Nanorana parkeri (assembly GCF_000935625.1). Classification (NCBI taxonomy): domain Eukaryota; kingdom Metazoa; phylum Chordata; class Amphibia; order Anura; family Dicroglossidae; genus Nanorana; species Nanorana parkeri. The sequence goes on along the minus strand of NW_017306853.1, from coordinate 1,025,060 downwards.
GCTTTTAATAAGAAATTCCACTCACGCCAGGAAGACGTCAAAATTTAATGGAGAAATGCTACGAGGAGGAAGAAGTAGTATCAGAGCACTTACTGCTATTCTAGGTGTTATCAATGGAACCCTGCTTTACAAAGTGGAAGCAACCGGGAACAACAGCAACTCAGCCACAAAGTGGTCGGCCACGTCACATGCGCAGAAGTCACCGACTATAGTTCATGTGCGTGTAAAGGCGTCCCAATACTTTTGGTAATATGGTGTATGTTTATAAATGGATGTAGACTACTGTGTGTTACATTCTGAAAATGAGAATATTGTTTGAAATGGATCGTTGGTGAAATCTGCAGACATTGGCAGAGATACAAACTTTAAGGGAAATCTCTATTATCTGTCCCTGAACTCCGGACTATCTGGATCGGTTTTAAAACGATATCTAAAAATACGAGGTTAGGCTGTCCACAAGGAGATTTCCTTGAACCCGAGAGAAGGAAATCCGTCTTGTAAACATACAACTTCTTGTGAACAATATATTGAGGAGTTGCCTGTGCAGAGGTGAGAACTGACACAAATACTCTACAATCATTCCGGGGCGTTGTTCCTAATGCTTCCTGCTGCAGCTCGGAGGGATTTCGGGCCTGAAATAAATATCTAAAAATATTAGAATTTACTGCGCCCCTTCCATGAGCAATAGAGATGAGCGAACCTGCCTGGGTTTGATTCACCAACGGCTTGTTGAATCTTTATTTTTAGGGCTTATAGGCAAACTTATGTCCAAAAATACATGGGTAGCCAGGCACTGCCATTGGAGACATGTACGTCTGTAGCAGCGACGCATGCTTTTTAACTAAGACTCACGTTGACCGCCAAATACAAAGGTGGCCAGTAGTTCATTGAGGCCGCCCCTGTCCTCGCTGATGCAGAACTGACTCTCCGCTGGCCAAATTCTATCAATCTCTCCTTAAGAATTAAGAAACTGCAGACATTAAAGCAGGTTAAAATTGTCCAGCGGTGGCACAATTTTAATGAGCAAGGCTAGGCCCAAATTTGCTAGCGACAAAGAGCCCAAACTGGGGATTTACTACAAGAATTTGGATACTGCAGAGGAAATACCAGAGTAAAACACACCTGTAGCAGGACTTCTTTAAAACAGGGATAATAGGCCTAACTGTTGTATGCCTAACTTTTATTTTCTCTATGGGGTATGGGCACTGTACACTGAGTGGCCAGATTATTATGACCACCTGACGTTGTAGGCAAATAACCATTATAAATAGGGAAGCAGGTTGGTTACCACGACAGTAGAAGTGATTTCTGAAGATTCGGGGAAACAACGCGATTTAACAGCCTTTGAACGCGGGATGATTGTTGGCGCTCGGAGCCATGGAGCGAGTATCAGCAAAACAGCAGAATTCGTTACATGTTCAGGAGCGGCTCATTGTTAAAGTGTTTAAAGACCGGACTGTCAGCCGAAAATCTGGGTCTGAACGTGCGAATTGTGGCCGTCAGCGACTAGTCAATGTTAGGGCAGAACGGGGGAGGGGCAAGACTGGTAAAAGACAACAGAAGGGCAACAGTGCCGTGTCAGATTCCTCGCATCACCTTTCATCATCTCGTGGAGTCACGAGGCCCAACGAAGTACTGATGGGGTGGTCATAATAATCTGGCCACTCAGTGTATATATACTATATGTTAGGCTTAGGGATGATACGGAACACCCTCTGCTCACAGTAAAGGTTTTGAAAGGTTTTTTTAGACTAGAAGTGTGGCAATGTAAAAGTAAAGGTTAAAAAGAAGAGTAATTAACCTAAGCGGAGATCCTCAGACATGGCAGATACAGGTGATACTCGAATAATTAGAATATTGTGCAAAAGTAATAGCAGTAAGTGCTGCAAAAGGGGCCCAAACCAAGTACTGAGTACATATGCATGCTTGTACTTCTCAGAGGTCCGATATTGTTCTATGTACAATCCGTGTTTTATTGATTGCATGTAATAATCTACTTTTTTGAGGTTGTGGATTTGGGGTTCTTGGGGTTTTCATGAGCTGTAAGCCATAATCATCACAATGATGACAAATCACGGCTTGAATTATCTTGCTTTGCATGTAATGAGTCTCTCTCATATATTAGTTTCACCGCATAAGTTGCATTAGTGAAATAAATGAACTTTGCACGATATTCTAATTATTCCAGTTTCACCTGTATATCCAGGATCTGACTTCTTGATTAAACAGGAAGCTTTTAAGCTCCAATCTTAGACAGTTGCCATGCAGGGCCGTCCTCAACATGAACATTTTACATATTGAATCGTTCGCTGAAGAATTTGCACGAGCAGCACCCCATTGAATTACAAAAGACATGCATTTCTGTTATCTTGGAACACCTTATCAGCTTGACTGACCTCCAGACTGCCAAATAGTTCACTGTAGAACAGGACACTGTCTCCATACTACACAACGAGACATTCCAAGGATCTGGAGAACAACAATTTCTTCCAATAACCTCATTCTAGCAAGTGAACCTGTTATGATTGTTATTGGAATATAAGCACTTAGCAATGGTGCTTATAGGGTGCTGTATGTAGCTTCCAGAAAACATCACAGCTCCCTACCTCCGTGCTCCTCTCAACAGCCCTCCTGATGCAAGCAGCGGGCCGGCTCTTGGGAGGAGTTATGCAAATATCAAAATGTCTTGATTGATGAATGTCAGCCAGAAGGAGTGGGTTTTCCTAGCCAGAGTGTATTTGCATGCAGAGCCTCCACGATTGAAAGAACTGGAATCCAATGACTGAAAGGGGGCGGGGCCAGGGACAGTCAGGCCTGGGGAGGAAAAGGCTAGATGATGCTGGATATCCTCCAGCCAGGAAATGAGGCGGGCACTATCTGACTTGCTGCAGCTTCTAATACACATTGTGAGAAGCTTGCAGTGTGTGTGGCGTAACGATCGCCATAGCGACCCAGGCGGCCCGCTATGGGGCCCGGGCCAGGACATCCCCGATGCCGTGCGGGGTTGTCCTGCTGCTGGCTGTCACTGTCGGCTGTGAAGAGGAACGCGCCGCTGTTCAGATCACTGATCGTGATCTGTGCAGAGGTGCTATCCTATCCACAACCGCTGCTGAGTCAGTGAGAGCCAGCAGCGGCGGTGGAGGATGCTGAACCCGGCAGTGGAGGAGGAGGCGGGGCCCGGGGGCGACAGCAGGGGAGGAGGCGGGGCCCGCTGACGGAAGAGGCGGACCCGGCAATGGAGGAGGAGGTGGGGTCCGGGGACGGCAACAGGGGAGGAGGCGGGCCTGGCGATGGAGGAGGAGGCGGGGCCCATCAGCAACCGTGGAGGAAGAGGAAGCGGACAGGTAAGGCGTGTGACCAGCCCACCTGAGACCCTGCAGAGCCCACCATAGAGAGTCTCAGGTGGGCTGTGTGGGATCTCAAGTGGGCTCCCCAAGGGGTGTAACTAGAAATCACAGGGCCCCATATACATTTTTGCTATGGGGCCCTGTGATATCTAGTTACGCCCCTGCGCAGTGTGTATCGTTTTTATTACCGGAGAGGAGCCTGACAGTAGTTGGCCTATTAGCCCTAAAATTAGCCAGAATTCGCTCCCCAAAAACTTCAATGGGGCTTACCGAACCCTTGGCGAATTGAACCCGGGCAGATTCACCCGTTATTGCCCGCAATGCAAACCGCCAACTCTGACTTTGAAACATCTATTTGTAAGAGTCTTCGGCTCTTACAAGCGGTGATGACAAATTATCGCCGCGTGACAGTTGTTATAAATGACTAAAGAAAAAGCACAAAGGATGCTGAACACAATTTCAAGGACATGTTCATTCTGGGGAAAAATGCAGATGATGAACCGGAATAGTTTTGGAAAGTCACTAAAATGTCAGACCCCAAAATCGCTGCCATTTATTCACTGCGGACGTCGTTCAAGAGCTGAAAATTCCTGGCCGACATCAAGGTGTCCACACGGGTTCCAGTTTAACTTTTGTAATCACCCCCTCCCCCCGAAAAAAACGAAATCAATAGATTTGTGGGCCATTTTACAATTATTTGTAATGCAATTTTTATATAGGTTGAAACTAAAATAATTTAAGGAAGTGGAAAATCTTTTCTTCCCTTTCCAAGTGGTTGAAGCATGTGCGGTATAGGACAACTATTCTTTTTATTCGCCCTTTTTAGGGGCCTGTAAAACCTATTCAGGTAACATTTTGAAAGAAAATTATTGTAATCCTAATTTGGATGATGAATTAAAAAAATGATCAAATCTTATTAAAAAAAATGTATGGGTAATTAATAGGGATGCACCGACACCGGTTTTTCGGTATCCAGTACTGATATCTTTTCTTCAGTACTCACCGATACCGAATACCAATACCGGAGGTCCCATTAAGGAAGCCAGGCGGCGTGTGAAGACTCGCCAACCTGCTTCCCGATGAGCAGGGAAGCCGTCTCCATGCTAGACATGTGCGATTCGTTTTGTTACAAATCGAAATTCGTATGAATTTTCCTGAAATTCGTAAATGCGGAAGCATCCGAAATCCGAATTGCAGTTTCCGAATTATATCCGAAATACGAAATTCCGTTAACGAATTTCGGATCCGAATTTCTTTGAAACGGGAAACTAATATTACCCCTGTAAATGAGGTTGAACAACATGACAATATTTTTTTATCCGAAATACGGATCCGCTGCTGCTGAGAGTCGCATTACAATACACAGGCAGGAAATACGAAATTCCATTAACGGAATTTCGTTCCGTTACGAACATTCGTTATATTGAAGCTAAAAAGCAAAATACCTTTGTCAATATATTGGAGTTGATTTGGAGTTGAGTTGATTTTTTTTTAATCCGAAATACGAAATTCGGATCCGGAATCCGTTAACGGAATTCGTATTTCGGATTTAAAAAAAACAACTACCACATCGACTCCAATATTAACAAAGGTATTTTTGCTTTTTAACTTCATCATAACGAATGTTCGTAAAGTTACGAAAATGTGCCGAAACTAACGAAAATTCGTATTTCGTACGAATCCGAATTGAGTTTCGGACACGAATTACGAAATACGAAATAACGGATATTCCGAAACAAACTAAACTAATTTTTTGACAGCGCACAAGTCTACTCCATGCTCCCTCGTCACCTGGTGGTATCCTGGTCATGTTCCACCACTCTACTCACCTGGTATCCTGGCCATGTTCCACCACACTACTCACCTGGTATCCTGGTCATGTTCCACCACTCTACTCACCTAGTATCCTGGCCATGTTCCACCACTCTACTCACCTAGTATCCTGGCCATGTTCCACCACTCTACTCATCTAGTATCCAGGCCATGTTCCACCACTCTACTCACCTAGTATCCTGGCCATGTTCCACAACTCTACTCACCTGGTATGCTGGTCATGTTCCACCACTCTACTCACCTGGTATCCTGGCCTTGTTCCACCACTCTACTCACCTAGTATCCTGGTCATGTTCCACCACTCTGATCACATGGTATCCTGGTCATGTTCCACCACTCTGCTCGCCTGGTATCCTGCTACTGTCCCACCACTCTACCCACCTGGTATCCTGGTCATGTTCCACCACTCTGCTCACCTAGTATCCTGGCCATGTTCCACCACTCTACTCACACTTTTATCCTGGCCATGTTCCACCACTCTACTCACCTGGTATCCTGGCCATGTTCCACCACTCTACTCTCATGGTATCCTGGTTATGTTCCACCACTCTACTCACCTGGTATCCTGGTCATGTTCCACCACACTACTCCCCTGGTATCCTGGTCATGTTCCACCACTCTGCTCGACCTGTCATCCAGGTTGTGATTCACCACTCTGGTTGCGTGGTTTCCTAGTCACATTCTCCCCCTCTGCTCGCCTGGTATCCTGGTCCTGTTCCACTGCTCTGCTCACCTGGTATCTATATTGCCTTTCCCGTCTTGACTGGCATCCTGGAACAATTCCCTGCTACTGCAGTTGACTGGTATTCCGGTATGCAAGTCCTGACGTTCCAGTTCTCTGGTATTCTATACACCTCTCCTGCTGCGCCTCTATCATATGGCCAAAAGTCACCACTGGAGCATCTTGGATCCTCCTGCTACATCTGCTAATATCTGGAGGGCAGCAAAATCCATCCCCACCCTCAGAAGCTCTGGTGAAAACCGCCCACTCCTTTGACTCGCTCCTCGTTGATCCCAGTCTTATCCGGCACGGGGTCCTGCACACTGCAGTCCTTCTATTCAGAACAAGCAATCATACTTTTTTTTTTATACAGAGAGGTTTTTAGTTTATTCCCACTGTGTCCCTTTTAAATCAATCTCTACATTCGAAAGCCCATAAAGAGGCGACTCTTCCCCTTCATTCCTATCAATGGCGAGACGATGGCGAAGGATTTAATTGAGACTCTGAAAAGGGATATTAAAGCAAAAAGCGTGATGAACATTTATAATTTCTCAGGACGATACAAAGTGCTTCGTTGGCAGGAATGTTTCGCGGCGACACAATGCGGCCTCTCGGAGGTCTCACCGGCGCTCAGTGTGCAGCAGGCGGCACAGGGGATTTTATTTTTCTGTTTGTCTGATTGGAAGCGCCGGCTCAGCGGTCTACCGGCCTGACGCAGCCGGCGAAGCCGCTCGGCGCAGCACAGTTCTTATTAAACATTAACCGTCTTAATAGATAACAGGGGTGAAGGAGTCACTGCCTCAAACATTGTAACATTTCTCACAAATGACTGTTTAAGCCGGCGACGATTATGGAGCAGCAAAGCATGATGGGACGGGGAAGACGAATCGCCCGCTCCGAGCACAGTAATTAGATATATTATTCACGCCGCGGTTTACGGATAAAAGACCACAACTCGCCAGCCCAGCGCTTTCCTGCTTCTGAGTTCTTGACATGCGGCGCTGTACAATGGCTTTCTAAAGAGAATCGGTCACGACCCGGCTTACACAATCTGGATAATCAGCCATTCATTATTATAATTGTTTAGAATTATGTAGAAGAGTTCAATCTGACCTCCGTCCTCCCCTTCAGTCTTCTATCTGACCTCCGTCCTCCCCTTCAGTCTTCTATCTGACCTCCGTCCTCCCCTTCAGTCTTCTCTCTGACCTCCGTCCTTCCCTTCAGTCTTCTATCTGACCTCCGTCCTCCCCTTCAGTCTTCTATCTTACCTCCGTCCTCCCCTTCAGTCTTCTCTCTGACCTCCGTCCTCCCCTTCAGTCTTCTCTCTGACCTCCGTCCTTCCCTTCAGTCTTCTATCTGACCTCCGTCCTCCCTTTCAGTCTTCTATCTGACCTCCGTCCTTCCCTTCAGTCTTCTATCTGACCTCCGTCCTTCTCTTCAGTCTTCTATCTGACCTCCGTCCTTCTCTTCAGTCTTCTATCTGACCTCCGTCCTTCCCTTCCGTCTTATATCTGACCTCCGTCCTTCCGAATTTCCGTTTACGAATTTCTGATCCCGTCCGAATCTCGTTCGAAAAAACAAAACTGAATGGGACATGTGACTTTTCTGGCCAATCAGATGTGTTTTTCGGTTTAATGCATCCGAATGGGTCTGAATCCGAATTTTCGAATCGCGTTTGGGAGCCTCAGGTTAAAGCCAGAGGCTCGAGTCCCAGACGCAAAGCTGTGCAGAGCGAAGCAAAGCTGTCCGGCACGGAGCTTTGCGTGCAGTGTGTGAGCTGAGTGCAGGCAGATGATCGAATGAACCTTCAGCCAATCAGCTCGAGGGTAACAACCGGCCGGACGTCGCATGCTGACGTGCGAGCCGATTGGCTGAAGATGACATTTTTCATCTCGGCACGCTCAGCTACGCCAGCTCTCCCAAGCTGACGTGCTGAGGAGAAAATTACATGGCACACTGCTCGCGAAGGCAGCGCGCCACCGCTCCGCGCTGCTTCGCATGCAGTGTGTCACAGCCTTTAGTTGTCTGTATATTCGGGTCACATTGTTGTTGGTGCTCTGAACCATGGAGCGAGTATCAGCAAAACAGCAGAATTAGTTACATGTTCAAGAGCAGCTCATTGTTAAAGTGTTTAAAGACCGGACTGTCAGCCGAAAATCTGGGTCTGAACGTGCGAATTGTGGCCGTCAGCGACTAGTCAATGTTAGGGCAGAACGGGGGAGGGGCAAGACTGGTACAAGACAACAGAAGGGCAACAGCGCCGTGTCAGATTCCTCGCATCACCTTTCATCATCTCGTGGAGTCACCAGGCGGCCCAACGAAGTACTGATGGGGTGGTCATAATAATCTGCCCACTCAGTGTATGTATAATACTAAAGCTGATCCTCCAAGACCCAAATGGAGTCAGAATTTCCGAATAGTAGGGATGCACCCATAGCGGTATTTCGGTATTGAGTACGGATACCTGTATTTTTCTTTTTCCGGTACTTGCCAATACCGAATACCAATACTCGGACTCCATTCGGGTCTTGAAGCTGATGCTTCAAGACCCGATTGGATTTCAAATTTCCGAATAGCATTCGAGAACTCCCAAATGCCATTCGGGATCCCAATTTCTGAATACCATTTGGGAGCTCCAGAAAGCAGTACGGGTCTGGGAGCCATATTAAAGCCGAGGCTCCCAGACCCGAATGGCATTCGGAAGCTCGGCAATGCAATTCGGAACTTCGGATCCAGAATGCCATTCGGGTCCGGGAGCCTCGGCTTTAGTATTAATATCTGTAGATGGTTTTCTGTGGTATTCGCAACAAATATTCGTAAACTCATCAAAAACTAATGAAATTCTGATCTTGACCGAATCCGAAACCAGAAACGAATTGAATTTTGGATCTGAATCCCGAAATAACGAAATATCCGAACCGAACCAAATTTGTCCGCAGTTTACATGTCTAATGGAGACGAGAGGAGTCATTCCAACGCATTTGATTTGACCATAAAGTTACCGATTTTAAAGTGACATTAAACCCTCAGATTTTTTAACATAAAACAATACTGTAATGTGCGCCTTACTGTAATCCATGGTAGTTTCCCTTCTCTTTGCTGCTCTTCCTTTTAAATCCTCATGTCTTCTCATGCTGGGGGAGAACTTCCCTTTGCAGCTGAGTGCCTCTTCCTGTAGTGCTGGCTCAGGTTGTGAACCTTCACACAGACACCATGTATCCATTCCAGAGACAAGGCAGTCTGCTGCAAAACAGAAGTTCTCCCCCAGCATGAGAACAGATACAGATTTAAAAGGAAGAGCAGCAAAGAGAAGGGAAA
>NW_017306853.1:982750-1014227 GCF_000935625.1 Nanorana parkeri | reverse complement strand
CCGAGGCTCCCAGACCCGAATGGCATTCGGAAGCTCGGCAATGCAATTCGGAACTTCGGATCCAGAATGCCATTCGGGTCCGGGAGCCTCGGCTTTAGTATTAATATCTGTAGATGGTTTTCTGTGGTATTCGCAACAAATATTCGTAAACTCATCAAAAACTAATGAAATTCTGATCTTGACCGAATCCGAAACCAGAAACGAATTGAATTTTGGATCTGAATCCCGAAATAACGAAATATCCGAACCGAACCAAATTTGTCCGCAGTTTACATGTCTAATGGAGACGAGAGGAGTCATTCCAACGCATTTGATTTGACCATAAAGTTACCGATTTTAAAGTGACATTAAACCCTCAGATTTTTTAACATAAAACAATACTGTAATGTGCGCCTTACTGTAATCCATGGTAGTTTCCCTTCTCTTTGCTGCTCTTCCTTTTAAATCCTCATGTCTTCTCATGCTGGGGGAGAACTTCCCTTTGCAGCTGAGTGCCTCTTCCTGTAGTGCTGGCTCAGGTTGTGAACCTTCACACAGACACCATGTATCCATTCCAGAGACAAGGCAGTCTGCTGCAAAACAGAAGTTCTCCCCCAGCATGAGAACAGATACAGATTTAAAAGGAAGAGCAGCAAAGAGAAGGGAAACTACCATGGATTACAGTAAGGCGCACATTACACTATTGTTTTATGTTCAAAAATCTGAGGGTTTAATGTCACTTTAAGTGTGTTTTGTTTTTCTGGGTTTTTTTTGTTTCTTTTGTGTCTATTTTATTATTATTTTTTGTTCTGTAACTTTTTCTGGCAATTTTTTTTTTTTGAGCACGGTAGTTTTTTTTCTCTTTCTGTGAAACAACTCAGACGGGTCCCTGGCTGGGTCTGGCTGGGTGTTTATTTTCTGTTGCTTATGATTCATTTTTATTATTTGTTCTGTGACTTTTTTTCTGCCAGTTTCTTCATCTGTTTTTTGTCTTTCTGTGAAAAAAACAAAACATTTGGCAAACGCACAAGCGGACCGAGCCCAGGCCGGTTTCCTCATCACTGCCCACTACCTTATTGCTATCCTATGAGCCCCGGTGCAGACCTCCGCGATCCGGGATACCGCGTTGCTGCACAATGCATTGCCGCGCGGCACCATTGATTTCAATGGGGTGACATCCGCGTGGCAATTGCAGAAAAAAAAGGTACGAGTATCTTTTTTATGCGATACACGACGCGCGCCTGTTTTAGCCCGCAGTCGCGTTCAGAAGCACGGGGCAAGATCACGCCGGAAAACCGTGCGATCCGCTCGGCGCGACTGGCCGTTAGAAATGAATGGCACCTTCAGCGAGATCGGTTCACACCTTGACGACTCCTGACCGCGCCATAATCCGCAAGGGATCGTGCACGTGAGGTGTCACTTAAAACCCCCCAAACATTATATATTTTCTGAATGCCAAGACCCTATAGAATAAAATGGTGGTAGTTGCAAATTTTTATGTTGCGCAATATTAGCGCAACTCCTTATTAAACCCCAACATTTAGTGAAAAATGTAATTAAAAGCCCCAAAACACAACAAAATACCAATTTTTTAAATGACATATAAAAGATGAGGTTACAACGAGTAAAACGATACCCAACATGCCCGGGTTACAAATTGCCTGCGTCCGTGAAACGGCGAAAAACTGCAGTACCCCAAAAAGTCCATAGAAGACGCTTTAAAAGCCCCCACAGGTCATCAATTTAGAGATACCCCAAAATACTGGCCCTAGAATTATTGCTCTCACTCCGGCGTGCGCGGCAATCGTGCACGATTGCCACGCAGTGAGGTGTCGCTTAGGTGTGTAAGAAGTCCTTAGAACAGTCCGCACAAGTGTGAGTAATACGCGGATACAAATGTGAACAAAGTCAATAAACTCTGCGCCGGATTCCGTTATTCGAATCCTCTGGAGGAAGCCGCTGCGATGATTTAAATCTTCATCTCGTTAAAGCGAATCAGAGATCTGGATACATTGTTGCCAGGACTAAGGAGACATGCACCTCATGTCGGCCTCAACATGGCCTTCCGCCAATGACCTTCACACCCATCCTTAATACCAAATATTCATAATTTCTCTGTAATGATATGAGATCTAACGTTGAAACCACTTGATCTCACCGGATCTAACGATGGCCTATCAGCCTGAATGAAATTTTACCAGAAAATTGCATGTGGGGGGGCCAGCCCCCCCATATAATGCCACCTAATATCTGTGTTTTTATGTGAAATATCTCTGTAATTATATGAGATCTAACGTTGAAACCACTTGATCATACCGGATCTAACAAATATTTTCCAAAATAGCTAACTGTTTGGTCAATTTTTTGATAAGGGGGGGCTGATGACGGGTTAGCCCCCCCTTCAAATAACTGTTAATATCTCTATTTCTGTGTGAGATCTAACGCAAACAACAGAGATCTAACCTGATCTAACAAAGATCTAACCAACTGCATATGTTTTGTTCTAAAATTTTGATATGGGGGGGCTAACCCGGCTGAGGTCCTAATAGAGGATCTTCATGGAGGGGATCATTTTAATGAAAGCTGCAGATTTTAAAAGATTGAAAGCAACTTTTAACATGTTACAGATTGTATCAATTGTATTGATTGGGGTTACATTTGCTTTAAAGCAGGGGTAGCCAAACTCCAGCCCTGCGGCTGTGGTGGAACTACAAATCCCATGAGGCATTGCAAGATTCGCACAGCCACAGACATGACTCCCCGGAGAGAGATGCATCATGGGATTTGAAGCTTCGGCTGCGGGGCGGGGCTTCGGTCGGCGGGGGCAGGGAATGCCTCACCCAGAGCAAGAGGTACCGCACGTCACTGATATACAGACTCTCCCTTTCAATCCACAGCCATGTTTTTCCTAAACCAGCAATCGCATTTCTCTTCTTAGCAGCAAGATACAGGAAGCTCAGCAAGATACAGGAAGCTCAGCAAGATACAGGAAGTGCAGCAAGATACAGGAAGCTCAGCAAGATACAGGAAGCTCAGCAAGATACAGGAAGCTCAGGAAGCTCAGCAAGATACAGGAAGCTCAGCAAGTTACAGACAGCTCAGCAAGATACAGGAAGCTCAGCAAGATACAGGAAGCTCAGGAAGCTCAGCAAGATACAGGAAGCGCAGCAAGATACAGGAAGTGCAGCAAGATACAGGAAGCGCAGCAAGATACAGGAAGCTCAGCAAGATACAGGAAGCTCAGCAAGATACAGGAAGCGCAGCAAGATACAGGAAGCGCAGCAAGATACAGGAAGCTCAGCAAGATACAGGCAGCTCAGCAAGATACAGGAAGCTCAGCAAGATTCAGGAACACACACGACTCTTTTATGAGGACGATATTGAATTTTCTTTATACGACAGCTTTAAATCCCGGAGCTTTGAATGGCAGCGTGTTCTTCCGCAGGCCATTAAAGTCGGGCATTGCCGGCGGCGTCTTCTGTCTCGCTCGCTCGGCGACAATAGAGGCTCCTGTACATAATCAGCACTCTTGTTGGAGCGGTGAGTAGGGATCACCGCAAATTAAGAGGAGCATTGTTCCACCAGCATTGAAATGAACAGCTGCTCCCCCAGACGCAGGAATCGGCAAACACAAATCAAACATGAACGCGGCGAGGAGTGGAGGCGCCGCCAACGATATGCGCCGCGTGAAGACACTGATTAGGCTTTGTTAATGCGGGAAATGGAGGCACCTGTACGCGTTTGATGAAGCGAGGCGGTAAAAAAAAAAGTCTCAGATAAGACGTTTCCTAGTTTCCTGTAACTCTTCCGAGGTTGATTTTTTGGATTCCGAGAGTCGGTTTTGGAGTATCGGCAAAGCGGTCGTCAGGACCTGAGATTTCGGCATCAATAAACTGCACATTGGCCAGCCGCGCACCAATGATCTCAGGGTTCAATAAAACTTTATTGTTCCAGAGAACATGCACATGAAAGCCCCATCTCGGACCTCCCACCTTGACGTGTTTAACCCCGGGGGGGAGGGGCCTTTCTTTTTTTTTTCTGGCAAATATGAAAAGTAGACTCCAACACCAACCTGCAGATGGAGGGAGTCGGCACTTTTACAAATGCTGACCTGTCTAATTATAACTTCTTTACTGAAAAAGATTTTAAATGATGTAAATTAATTTTGATGTACTGAAAAAATTTAAATAAAAAACATTTTCGGTTTTCGGCCTGACAATTTGTTTTATTTCGGTTTTGAAATTTCCATTTCGGTGCGCCTCTAATTATAATGCCTTCCTAATATTGTAAAGCGCTGCGCAAACTGTTGGCGCGATATATAAACCCTTTATAATAATAATAATCTCAGTGCAGGAGAAGAGCCGGTACAATTGTGCAAGACTGAAGGAGGGGGGCGGAGTTTGGCATTCAGGATAAATATGGAAGAGAAGATCGTTGAACTGTATTGCCGAGCCCGAGCGACTGACTGACAACTGCAATGCACAATGATTGATCGGTGAAGGTCGATCGCAAGGTTTGGCCTTTAATCATTTTTCATCAATCGGATTGGATTTCATCCTTCGATAGGTCAGTTCATGCCGAGACTCCGCCGCGCCGTTCAGCGGTTTTGTGCTGAGCATGGCGCACGGCATGACAAGCACCCGGCCAGCGGCCGGGGACATCGGACCCGGAGTCCAGGAAATGCGGAGACGCCGGCAGCCAAGTCTGGAGCGTGACGAGCCAAATGCAGAGGAATTCTGGGATCATTTCAAGAGCCCGATCGGGAACAAAATGTTTCTGGCTGCGGGAAGAGAACACGTCCGTTATCAGCTGGACGCGAACACGCTTGGCGTGACACCGCGTTCTTAATTCGCCTCGTGATTAGATAGCGAGCGTTCATAAATCAGCAAAGACGACCACTGACAGATCTCCAGGCATGAGGAAGCCGATTAGGAGTTTATTCCGGTGCAGAAAACGCAGCCGTTACACTCATCCCGGGGTCGCCAACCATTTCCATATTGTTACAGGCAGAGGCGTAACTAGAAACTTCAGGGCCCCGCTGCTAGACACCATGAAGGGCCCCGCTGCTAGACACCATGAAGGGCCCCGCTGCTAGAAACCATGAAGGGCCAAAAACCCTCCACCGCCATAGGAAGGAGCTGCTGCATGCTGGGAGCTGAGGCAGTTAACGGGGCCATCTTCCTCCTGTCCGGGCACTGGGACTACAGCTCCCAGCAGGCAGACACTCCGCAGCTCTTTCCCATGGTGGTTAATATGAGGGTGCAGTTTCAGCAGGGCTGAGGGCGGTTTCTCCAGGGCTGCGGGCGGTCTCACCATGGCTATGTGCGGTGTCACCAGGGATACGGGCCGTCTCACCAGGGCTGCAGGCGATCTCACCAGGAATACAAGCGGTCTCACCAGGGATACGGGCGGTCTCAGCAGGGCTTCAGGCGGTCTCACCAGGCATACGAGGTGTCTCACCAGGGCTGCAGGCGGTCTCACCAGGGATAAGGGTGGTCTCGCCATGGCTATGCAGGGTCTCAGGTGATAAAACACGGGGGTTAGGGCTGCTGACAGCTTGCCCACACTCCATGTCCGGGTCGGGCCTCCCTCTCCCCCTCTGCCTGACACCGCTCCTAGACCCCTCCCCCCTTCTTCCCGGGGCCCTCAGGTGCAGAGCTGGTCCTGGCAGTGCCTGCAGAGTGGTGGGAGGTAGGAGGGAGCCAGCGGGCAGGTAATATTTTCAAGCCACCGCCCACCACCACTGCCACACCTCCTGATGCTGCGCGGCCGCGGCACATGCCTCCCTCCCTAGATCCGCCACTGGTGCCGATTAACCCCTCCCTCTCACTGCCCTGCTCGGACAAGCTTCGGTCCATCGGAGCAGGCTGATTCTGTGCGGCCCGGCCCACACTTCTTCCTCTCTGGCCCCCATCCCAACAGGGGGAAGGCCGGGGTCCGGCACCTGACAGGACTTAGCTGTGTGAGCCATGATTGGGCAAAGTCATGACCACCCAATCAGGGCTTCACAAGGCAGTGTGCGGTTTTGTTTCCTAACAAACCCCATGTGATCACATGATAGGCTGAGATAATAAGCACATGACGGGGAAGCGTGCTGATTGGAGTGCCCAAGACACATAGGAATCCAAGGACTTCCCCAGCCCCCCCTTCCAGGCTCCACCTATAATTACAATATAACTTTTGCACAGAGCAATCCTTTAAGATTCAAATCCGCACAAAAAAAAATGAAAATACGAGACAGCAAACAGGTTAAAATTTGAGAGAAAATGGCTCCAAGATAATCTTTTGTCGCAGCTCGAGGTGTGAGCACGGTGATAAAAGACACTGCAGAGCAGAACACACAATGGGGGTCCGAGGATCAGAATGTGAAATATCCCCGGAATCCTTTCCAGAACCTTCTATATACAACGGGAAGAAAAGCCGAGCGGCGGCGACATCCAATTACTCCGCCAACACTGGAACAGACACGGGAGGCATTTTGGTGACATTTCGGATGAACTTTCCCCGGAACGTCAGACCCATTCTTCCCCTGACGTAGGTCGGTCTCGGGTGTCCAGTGCTGCCTCTGTGCTAAAGAGGACCGGTCACTTTCCAAGGAATACAAATATGGCAACTGCCTCTGCCGAGATGCTCCAGAGCTGTCATCATCATCATCCCCATGCTTCAATACCGCAGCACTCAATGACTACTTGGGTCTGCCACGCTGGACAGTACAGCACAGTGTATAGAGTAGAGTCATGTGTTAGTTACAATGATTACTGGGGGAGGGGAGACTAAGGAAATGCTTCCTCCTGCATGCAGCAGACTGATCACTGGGGGGAGGGGAGACTGATAGAGAGACAGTAGATTGATGACATCACCTCAGCCTAGGTAAAGTCACTGACTGGCTTTTTATTGGTGGAGCTTTTTTTGACCAATGATCCCGGTGCTGTATATAGTCGGTAATATATTCGTCCGGACCTGTAAACTGACTGAATTCTGCACTCTAAAGACAATTAAACATCGTTACAACCTTTCTATTGTAAGCTGTAAAGTCTGCGAAGGGTTAATTACCGCCGTGGCCGGGGGGGGGTCAAAGTTCAGCTCTTGGCGGGATGAGAAGTCGGCAATTAAAAATAAAGCAGAAGTTGCAATTTGCGCCGGTGATTTCGTCTCCATCAATCATCGCGTTATCGCCCCGGGGTCACCGACCTCCATTGTTTGCCTTTTTCACCAGGATTTCACCATCGCCCGGGACCGACCAATGAGCGGCCTCCCTGCTATCTGCCGCCGTTATCTGAGCGCCGCGGACGGAGATTATTCATCATTTAGAAGTTTAATTAACTCTCCGCAATGTTGCAAAATAGTTTTATTTCTGATCAGTTCCTATATTCCGTGTCTGTGGCCATAAAGCTGACATTTTACCTTCCCTGACCCCCCTTCCCCCTCCTCCCCCTCCATCAACATGCTGATGACATTTTTCATGACATACCTCATTTCAGGTCTGGTGATGTCATCACCGGGTCCCAGGGTGGCCACCTTTTCTTCCAAGTGAAACCTGAACACCCTAGTGCCGCGCACGGCGATTTTTTTTATTATTGGAGAATATAGAGGAGAGAGAGCGAGGAGAGGCAGCCAGGGGAGGGAGGAAGGAGACCGTCTACAGAGGACTACAAATCCCAGCAATGCATTATACAGCAATACAAAATAATATGAAGCTACATACTCTGTGTTGTTCCGGGGTGGCGCCCTGACATCTCCAGGGTCTCAGGTGGCCTGAGCGGGCTCTCAGGTGAACACTGCGAGTTCTGAGGAGGATGTGCGGGCTCTGAGGAGGATGTGCGGGCTCTGAGGAGGATGTGCGGGCTTTGAGGTGGGCTGTGCGGGTTCTCAGGTGGGCTGTGCGGGTTCTCAGGTGGGCTGTGCGGGCTCTGAGGTGGGCTGTGTGGGTTCTCAGATGGGCTATGTAGTCTTTCAGGAGTGCTGTGCGGGCTGTGCTGTGTCTCACCAGGGGTCCGGAGGTGGGCAGCATTGTGTCAGAAAGACAAAGGAGGAGATGTGCGGGCTCTGAGGTGGGCTGTGCGGATTCTCAGGTGGGCTGTTTGGGCTCTCAGATGGGCTATGTAGTCTTTCAGGAGTGCTGTGCGGGCTGTGCTGTGTCTCACCAGGGGTCCGGAGGTGGGCAGCGTTGTGTCAAAAGACAAAGCAGGAGATGTGCGGGCTCTGAGGAGGATGTGCGGATTCTCAGGTGGGCTGTGCGGATTCTCAGGTGGGCTGTGTGGATTCTCAGGTGGGCTATGTAGTCTTTCAGGAGTGCTGTGCTGTGTCTCACCTGGGGTCCGGAGGTGGGCAGCGTTGTGTCAGAAAGACAAAGCAGGAGATGTGCGGGCTCTGAGGTGGATGTGCGGGCTCTGAGGAGGATGTGCGGGCTCTGAGGAGGATGTGCGGATTCTCAGGTGGGCTGTGCGGATTCTCAGGTGGGCTATGTAGTCTTTCAGGAGGGCTGTGCGGGCTGTGCTGTGTCTCACCTGGGGTCCGGAGGTGGGCAGTGTTGTGTCAGAAAGACAAAGGAGGAGATGTGCGGGCCGGCCAGGCACCAGCGGCTTACAGGAAGACGTGGCTGCCCGAGGTCCCACGCTTGCTGGGGACCTCGGCAGTCGCATCTGTCCAAAAATGTAAAGTGCTGCTATCGGCACTGAGTGTCTTGTGTCCGGTGTTTGTGTCAGAAAGACAAAGCAGGAGATGTGCGGGCTCTGAGGTGGATGTGCGGGCTCTGAGGAGGATGTGCGGGCTCTGAGGAGGATGTGCGGATTCTCAGGTGGGCTGTGCGGATTCTCAGGTGGGCTATGTAGTCTTTCAGGAGGGCTGTGCGGGCTGTGCTGTGTCTCACCTGGGGTCCGGAGGTGGGCAGTGTTGTGTCAGAAAGACAAAGGAGGAGATGTGCGGGCCGGCCAGGCACCAGCGGCTTACAGGAAGACGTGGCTGCCCGAGGTCCCACGCTTGCTGGGGACCTCGGCAGTCGCATCTGTCCAAAAATGTAAAGTGCTGCTATCGGCACTGAGTGTCTTGTGTCCGGTGTTAGCTGGCTGAAAACCCGGACACAAGACCCAAAAAAACCCGACTGTCCGGGGTGAAACCTGGACAGGTGGCAACCCTACTGGCTCCCTCTATGAAATGCACGCTGGTGGGAGGGGCCGGCGGGGGCGCTGCGCGTGGCTTCCTGAACACATCACGGCACCCTGCCCGGGGTTCAGCTTTAAGAAAACCTCTGCCGGTAAAAAGCGCACGTACGCGCCGCTGAACGATAGTGACCCATTGCACACGGGTCATGTGATCTCCTCCGCGCCGCCCGTTCTCATATGATTTATGGCGCCGGCAGCGGGGACGGTACATAAAATCACACGCGTCGGATCGATTTGCAGACTTCATAAATCTCCCGGACGAGGTGTCACGGATCAAACGCTCCCATTTCTCCGGGGGCCGGATTTCACTTTCCTCCATTTTACAACCTTTCAGTTCTTATTACATACCTAGATGTAGATCTAATGATGTCATCACTGGGTCTCTGCGCTTCTCTATACTTCTCTTGAGGTTGAGCCTGATGGACCTTTGTCTTTTTTCAACCTATGTATGCAATGCAGGCCGATCATGGCTGGTGGGGGAGGGGGCGGCAGAGTGCTGTACATAGCTTTCTGAAAACATCACAGCACCGTGCCTCAGTACCCCTCTGAAGAGTCCTCAGCCCTGGTGCAAGCAATGGGCCGGCCCTTGGGAGGAGTTATGCAAATAGCACAGTGCCTTGATGGGTGGGTGTCAGTCTGGAGGGGGGTGGGCGTTCCTAGGCGGGCCGCATTTGCATGGTTTACTCCCTACAAGTGATGCTAAGCCTTCGTAAATAAAAGAACGCAAATCTAATGAATGAAAGGGGCGGGGCCAGGGACAGTCAGGCTGCCATGAAGTCGCTTCCTGCTGCAGGGTGACAACGCTCGCTTATTGCACCCAATTGTGCTCCTATGTTGTCACCCGGTCTTTTGCTGGAGACTGCAAATGGCGGTTTCAACGCACATTATATAGACCTGGTCCACTGTCGTCCGCATCCAGAAATCCAGCTTTGAGAAATGCCGTGCAGTCATCGCTGAAGTGCATATAGACAGGAAGTGGCTGCATTGAGTTGTAACAAAGGATGAAACCCCCCCCAAAAAAAAGCATTTTGTTTTACAAGTGCACAGTGCACAGCCCATTCATGGCAGGTCCTCTTGACATGCCCATCATCCCCTGCACTTAGGCCCACAAGGGATGCTGAGCCTCCATGATTTAAAGAACTGAAATCCAATGAATAAAGGGGGCGGGGCCAGGGACAGTCAGGCTGGAGAGGAATGAGCCAGATGATGCTGGACGTCCTCCAGCCAGGAAATGAGGCGGGCTCCATCCTGCTGCAGCTCCTAATGCACATTGATGAGAAGCTCGCAGTGTGCGGTGACATCAGAAGGAAGACGTTTCATTCCAGGAGAGGAGTGACATTAAAAAATGTCACCGTGCAGCCCTGAAATGCCTCAGCGTTTGACTAAGCGATGACAGCGGTGTCAGTGAGGAGTCAGTTATCGCCGAGGGTCGCCGCGATGCGGACGCGGCAACATTTCCCGCACATTTGCTGCAGGACGGAATTCGCGGAATCCAGCGTGAGCCGGGGTGACAGTAACGAATAGCCGTAACCTTTCCCGGTTCTCTGGAACGAAATTGATAAGCACGGCGCTGAATTGATTGCCGGGAATTTATGATGAGCGTCTGGCGTGGGGGGAGCCGCAGAACATTGCTCGCAATAACGCACGTTGGAAATTTGAGTAATATTTCCCATTAGGAAGAAGAATGGCACGACACTTTGATGTATGATTTTATTTTTTGGTGGGATTCCAGATATTTGATGATCCCAATGCAAAATAATTCACAACCGAGTAATAAAATGTCAGCGGGACGGATCTCGTGTGTGATTGATCCCCGCCCTGCAGTGTGTACGGGTATACGGCATACATAGATTGGATTTCTGCATTACATTGGGAAGCAGGGGAGAGGCGGAGCCCAAAGGACATATAGAGACCGATATTCTGAGGAAGAACTCCGGGCAACACAAAAGATTTCTAAGGGGGTTATTCACTAAGCTGCTGAAGGATCTAGCCGTAGCTTCGGCTGATCCTTCGGCTAGCTTTGGCCCCAGGACCCCTTCGGTTCAGGGCTGCTGTAAGGGCTATTCACTATAGCCCCAGTCAGCCCCTGAATTTGGCCGGGGGTGCTCAGTCCATCCGAAGGCATATGCTTCGGCTCGACTGAGCCCAGGGGAAATTCTTCTGACAGCTGGGCGGAGCCAGCGGTCATCTCACGGCTGGCTCCGGCCACTTGCAGAGAGATCAGCATCTCTGGTTACCAGGTAACCAGGGATGCCCATCTGTCATTACACACTGAGAACCCGACATCACAGCGGCCCCGCCGGGTTCTCAGTGTAATGACAGCTGATCCCGGCCAATAGAAAACAGTTGGGCGGAGCTAGCTGTCACTGCTAGCTCCGCCCAATCGGTTTCTATTTTTTTTTTACTGTTTCTCAATTCTGCTCGGTACCACCAGAGGTACCGAGTAGAACAGCCGAGCCGAATGCCGCTTAGCGGCATTCGGCTATTCACTTACTGCTGTTCGGCATCTATGAGAATAGGCCGAACGGCAGCGATTGAGCTGCCGGAGGTTCGGCTCAGACGATTCGGATGTTGGATCGGCTGACTCGAACTCCTTCTGCACATCGGGTCTGCCGAACATGCTGAGCATGTTCGGCTGACCCGAAGCCAACCGATGTACAGCTGATTGCAGCCGATGTACGGCTGAAAGCCGTACAAGCCTGAAGTGAATAGCTGAACAGCGTTCGGCTCACTTCACTTCGGGTCCTACGGCAGCTTTGTGAATAACCCCCCCTTAGTATGTGTTGGACCTACTTCATCCCGACTCCAGGCAATGCTTTCTGAGCTTGAACCTTTCCCTGCCCCTGGCAAGGAATATTGAGCTCAGTCATGTCCCTGCACCTGGCAAGGCAAATCGAGCTCGGTCATGTCCCTGCACCTGGCAAGGAATATTGAGCTCAGTCATGTCCCTGCACCTGGCAAGGCAAATTGAGCTCGGTCATGTCCCTGCACCTGGCAAGGCAAATTGAGCTCGGTATGTCCCTGCACCTGGCAAGGCAAATTGAGCTCGGTCATGTCCCTGTACCTGGCAAGGCAAATCGAGCTCAGTCATGTTCCTGCACCTGGCAAGGCAAATCGAGCTCGGTATGTCCCTGCACCTGGCAAGGCAAATTGAGCTCGGTATGTCCCTGCACCTGGCAAGGCAAATTGAGCTCGGTATGTCCCTGCACCTGGCAAAGCAAATTGAGCTCGGTCATGTCCCTGCACCTGGCAAGGAATATTGAGCTCAGTCATGTCCCTGCACCTGGCAAGGCAAATCGAGCTCGGTATGTCCTTGCACCTGGCAAAGCAAATCGAGCTCGGTATGTCCCTGTGCCTGGCAAAGCAAATCGATCTCGGTATGTCCCTGCACCTGGCAAGGCAAATTGAGCTCGTTAATGTCCCTATTGAGCTCAGTCATGTCCCTGCACCTGGCAAGGCCTGCACCTGGCAAGGCAAATCGAGCTCGGTATGTCCTTGCACCTGGCAAAGCAAATCGAGCTCGGTATGTCCCTGTGCCTGGCAAAGCAAATCGATCTCGGTATGTCCCTGCACCTGGCAAGGCAAATTGAGCTCGGTCATGTCCCTGTACCTGGCAAGGCAAAACGAGCTCGCTATGTCCCTGCACCTGGCAAGGAATATTGAGCTCAGTCATGTCCCTGCACCTGGCAAGGCAAATCGAGCTCGGTATGTCCCTGCACCCGGCAAAGCAAATCGAGCTCGGTATGTCCCTGTACCTGGCAAGGCAAATTGAGCTCGGTCATGTCCCTGCACCTGGCAAGGCAAATTGAGCTCGGTTATGTCCCTGTACCTGGCAAGGCAAATCGAGCTCGGTATGTCCCTGCACCTGGCAAGGAATATTGAGCTCGGTCATGTCCCTGCACCTGGCAAGGCAAATCGAGCTCGGTATGTCCCTGCACCAGGCAAGGCAAATTGAGCTCGGTATGTAACTGCACCTGGCAAAGCAAATCGAGCTCGGTCATGTCCCTGCACCTGGCAAGGCAAATTGAGCTCGGTCATGTCCCTGCACCTGGCCAGGAATATTGAGTTTGGTCATGTCCCCGCAACTGGCCAGGAATATTGAGCTCGGTCATGTCCCTGTACCTGCCAAAGCAAATCGAACTCGGTATGTCCCCGCACCTGGCAAGGCAAATTGAGCTCAGTCCTGTCCCTGCACCTGGCCAGGAATATTGAGCTCGGTCATGTCCCTGCACCTGGCCAGGAATATTGAGTTCGGTCATGTCCCCGCAACTGGCCAGGAATATTGAGCTCGGTCATGTCCCCGCAACTGGCCAGGAATATTGAGCTCGGTCATGTCCCTGCACCTGGCCAGGAATATTGAGTTCGGTCATGTCCCTGCAGCCAGCCAAGCTTATTGAGCTCAGTCCTGTCCCTGCACCTGGCACGGACTATTTAGCTCGGTCACTTTCCCGCTCCCATCAAGACTTATAAAGCTTGTTCATGTCCCTGCACCCCGGCTAGACTTATTGGACATTGAAGGAGTCTCGCCATGTCAATGATGTCATCTGCTCATTCTGCTTTTCCCTCCCGCCAGCAAGCCCCCAGTGTTAGATTGACAGTACTGTCCATTGACTGGTTCTTGGTGTTGCTCCGCCCTCTTGCATTCTGCCATGCAGGAGATTGATATCAGCTAATGTAAAGGATATAAACACAAAGCCACATACTTACCTAATGCACTGAGCTGAAACCTGGCGGGTGCCTTGGCGTTCAATCCATGTGAGGAGCGCATCACCCATGAGACAAATTATTTGTCAGAGAGGTGTTTTGGGGGTTTTTTGGGGGGGAGGGGGGGAGTATTTTATTTTTATAATAAATAAATAAAAAATAACCCTTCCTGAGCCAATCTTGAAAAACCAAAGATCAGCACCAAGGACAGCGCACTGGATACTGCCGTAGACCATTCACGTGGAGCTCAGTATTGCCGAGAATCAATTCACACAGAGAAATGAAATTCCACTTCCATTCACCGGTGAGAACAATTGTGGGAACGTCCGATGAATCAGGAAACAAACAGAAGACATTCATAGGAGACGGGAAATAAACAAAGAGAAATGGGCCATTTAAGAAACACATTAGGCTCTATGTATCTGCGCCGGCTGCATTCACCACATCACCCCGCATGACTTCCAACGCATTTTCAGAGTTGATATCATTTTTTCTGGATCAGAACTACTTAACTTTGACATTCCAAAAAAGACTTCGGGGTCATTTATATACAATGCGCAGAGCTATTCATCCTGTAAAGGCAAATATCACCCCTGGCCACTAGGTGGCGCTGACGAGCATTAATATGTCTTACCTGTGCTCCTCAGCGCCATCTCGTGGCCATAATGTGGTATTTTCCAAATGTTACATTTAACCTGAAAAGAAAATATACATAGAACATGAGTTTTTACCTCTATACGCACTGAACGAGCATAGAGATTCTGCAAATTGTTTGTGAAGAGACCCCCCCTTTTACCATAGAGTTGTTGCTTTTACAACATTATAATGGTGTTATAGGATGTGGGAGTTGAAAAAGCATAGAGAGAGGAAGGAGGAGAGGAGGGGGAGGGGGGGAGAGAAATAAGAGAAGAGAGAGAGGAGAGGAAGGTAAAGTGAGAGAGGGGGGACAGGGGAGAGAGAGAAGAGATGGAAAAGATAGGGGAGGGAGGGAGGAGAGAGAGAGAGTGTGTGTGTAGAGGAGAGGGAGAAGAGAGAGGGTGGGAGAGGAGAGACAGAAATTAGAGAAGACAGAGGAAGGGAGAGTGAGAGAGGGGGGGGGAAGAGGGGAGAGAGAGAGAGAGAGGAGGGAGGGAGAGAGAGAGAGAGAGGGAAAGAAGAGAAAGAGGGCACTCTCTTACTTGCATGCACTCATTGGGATCAGATGGTTAGTGTCCTCTACATCATTTACTTTGATATATATATATACACAGTGAAGGGAATTTATCAAAACTGGAGCAGACAGAATCTGGAGCAGCTGTGCATAGCAACCAATCAGCTTCTCTCTTTAATTTTCAAATCTTAGCTGAACAAACTGAAGAGAGCAGCTGATTGGTTGACATGCACAGCTGCTCCAGTTTTGATAAATTCCCCCCCGTGTATATTATACATATATAATTACTATAAAGGTGGCCATACACTGCGCGATTATCGTACGATAATCGTATGCGATCGGGTTTTCGTACGATAATCGAGCAGTGTGAACGGAGACGTGCGACCGTTTCTACTGTACGGTCGCACGTCTTCTGTCGAACCAGCATGTTCGAAAACCAGCCGGGAATCGTACGATTCTCGGCTGGTTAGAACGGTGCTCGGAAGATAAATGCTGAACGGGCCGGTGTGCGCACGCGCACACTGCCCGTTCAGCATTGCGGTCATCGGAAGCCCGCCCCTCAGGAGGGCGGGCTTGCGATGATCGAGAGTGCGATCTGCCTGTCCAAGATAGGCAGATCGTACGTTTTTTTAATCCCTTTACAACCATCGCAAGACTAAAGTCTTGCGATGGTTGTAGAGTGTATGGCCACCTTAATACTGAAACAACCAGAAACATCAGAGCCATTGCGTCCCTACACGACCTATAAACTGTCCTAATAGATATCCTGCAAGCTGGGAGATCTAAGTCCCGTTCACACCTGGGCGTATCAGGAATGCGTGTCGTATTTGCGGGTGTTTTGTCCTCGCGTCCCCATTGGTCCCTGCATGCGCGACAAACGTGGGAATGTACTGCATGTAGCGAAATCACTTGTGTGCGTTTGCTGCGCATTCACGAAACGCTCAGGTGTGAACGGGGACTTAATGCTTTATTTCAGCCAGGAAGAAACCTTGACGTAATGATGGTAAGTCCCTGTTCACCTCTAGCTGTTCCGTGAACGCGCGGCAAACGGCCATTTCGACCCGTGTTCACGGAATGCGCCAAAAACCCACAACGCTCCTGCAGTCCCCTTACTTGTAAAAGGCACCCCAAACGCGCCGGGAAAACACACATTTTTCTGTGCATGGACATGCATTAAAATGTGCAGAAACCCGCAGGAAAAAAAAAACAACGCGGGACGCATGTAGCAGAATTTGGCACATGAGCTACTTTGCCACATTTGTTACATGTGCACCTATTGAAATCAATGAGGACATGCAGGAAACATGGGAAGACTTGAGTGAACATGCATGAACGCGTGCGAATACAACGCGCATTCCCAGTGCGCCTAGTTGTGAAAGGGGTGCAAGTCATTGTCATTTTCCCACAATCCTTTATCACATGACTATGGATGCCAGTAGATGGATATTCATAATACCCGCTTTTCCGGCCATGTTTGCAGAGTGTGCGCAGTGTGCGGAGAGTCGGATTCTGCACGGCAGGATGAAGGAACAATTCGCAACAATGAAAAAAAAACTTCTCTGTATAAATAACAATATTTCAGCTGCAGAAGAAACACCTGTGCCAATAATAACAAGAACAATCATTCAATAACTATGTATCCATTGAAAGGTACACTATATTGCCAAAAGTATTGGGACGCCTTTACACGCACATGACCTTTAATGGCATCCCAGTCTTAGTCCGTAGGGTTCAGTATTGGGTTGGCTCCGCCCTTTGCCGGTATAACAGCTCCGCCTCTTCTGGGAAGGCGTCCACAAGGTTTAGGGGTGTGTCTATGGGAATGTTGGACCATTTGTGAGGTCAGGTACTGATGTTGGGGGAGGGGCTCGCAGTCTCCGCTCTAATTCATCCCAAAGGTGTTCTATGGGGTTGAGGTCAGGACTCTGTGCGGCCAGTCACGTTCCTCCACCCCAAACTCCCCCATCCATTTCTTTATGGACCTTGCTTTGTGCACTGGTGCGCAGACATGTTGGAATAGGAAGGGGCCGTCCCCAAACTCCTCCCACAAAGTTGGGAGCATGAAATTGTCCAAAATGTCTTGGTATGCTGAGGCCTTAAGAGTTCCCTTCACTGGAACTAAGTGGCCAAGCCCAACCCCTGAAAAACAACCCCACCCCATAGTCCCCCCTCCACCAAACTTTACACTTGGCACAATGCAGTCAGTCAGTCCTGCGCCCGGGGCAAGTGACCCCCCCGCACCCCCGTTTGTTACGCCACTGACCGCGGCATCCCACGCTTTGCATTGCACTTGGTGATGTGCGGCTTGGATGCAGCTGCTCGGCCATGGAAACCCATTCCATGAAGCTCTCTACGCACTGTTGTTGGGCCAATCTGAAGGCCACATGGAGTTTGGAGTTCTGTAGCTATTGACTCTGCAGACAGTTGGTGACTTCTGCGCACTGTGCGCTTCAGCATGCGCTGACCCCGCTCTGTCATGTGACGTGGCCGACCACTTCCTGGCTGAGTTGCTGTTGTTCCCAGTTGCTTCCGCTTTGTTATAATCCCAGTAACAGGTGACCACGGAACATTTAGTAGCCATGAAGTGTCACGGAACACCTGAATCCAATGATTTGGAGGGGGAGGGGCCCAATACTTTTGGCAATATAGTGTATATTCTCTTAGGCACATTTCTGGGACTTCCCGAAGGCCTGGAATTGGCCCCGGGCCCAGTTCTCTCCTGGCTTGACAGTGAGCGATGAAGTTATTATGTCCTGGATGTGATTCAAGGTGACACAAATGTGACCCTATCACTAATCCAGATGGGAGATCTGACACACAATGTGCTGACTTTATGGCGGGGCTGCGATTGGACCCGGTGTGGGAAATGCCACCAGAGATCCTGTACAGATAGGTTTTATTTATGAGCCGAGTTGGCGATAATAATACATAATAAAAATGCGCTATTATCTTATCTGGGGAGAAAGGCTCCTCAAAGGGGAAGTCACGGGACAGCGTGCAGACGAGAGCGCGACATTTACAGTGTTGTGTTAAACAAAAGTCCTCATTCGATGCGATTGCTCTGCCATGTTTATAGGGGACGTGTCAGCAGATGACACAATCGAGAGGAACATGGGGCGGGGCTACAGTGTAACATTAGGGTTGGGCCAATCCCAAGTCACATAACTGTCTACACACTGAGAGACATGGAAAATACCCAGTACTTCCAAGTATAGAGCATCATGTGACAGTGTTGGGGCTCTCACATGGACATTTCTGTTATATGATGCGCCTCTTCCTTCTCTACTACATGCAATGCCTCATACCTCTATATCACACTGGGGGGTCATAATAATCTGGCCACTCAGTGTATATATATATATGCAAAAACCCTTTAATCTAGTTATTACAGTTGTCCTGTATTTCATATTTATTTGTAAAAAAAAATGATATACACAAATAGTAAAAAAGGAATAAATCAGTTTCACAAATGTAGAAAAATAACAGAAATTGACCCAAAAGCATGACGGCTTCCCTTTCATTTCCTTTGAGGTGAGCCTGCATTGCGGCGTATCTACGAAGCTTAGTCCTCCCGTCCTCTGGGATCACTGAGACAGGACCCAGGCTTTGAACCCGGCTACGCTGAAAGATATCTCAGAAAGCTTGGCGACCACAAAGCGATATCCCGTCTGGCAACGAAACATTCTCAGATTTTTCAAAGCCTAAACGCGAGATCAGAACCGGACCAGAATCCTCTCTGCTCCAGACCTCCAAATGAGACACCTCATTAATGGCAGGAAGACCAGATGAGACTTTTTCCAGATCCCCCAACCACCCTTTGAAAGCGAATATACAGAGTAAGGCCCGCTGAGACCTTCAGTCTTCTGATATTCCTTCCTTCTCCTCTGATATCATGTTATATGTTTCACTTTTCTCCTTACCCCAGAAAGCAGCAATAAACCCAACATGGGTCTCAGCCCTCCCCACTATATCCAAAAACTAAGAAAAATACAAGTTTTGGCCGTACATACACATTAATTCGATATATGAGGCCACTTCTATGTGAGCAAAAAAAAACTTTGACGCTAGCTCAAACCTTTTCTTTGTTTTGGAGAGGTCAGAAATGGTTGGATAGACTGTTAGAAAGTCTTGCTGTCTATGCTTCTCCTCACTTACTATAAGAATCAGCGTCACTGAAGACTGAGGACGTACTGTGAGTGCAGGGTGTCATGGTCCCGCCCCCTGAGCATGGCTACCTGCACTCACAGTGTATTGATGCAGAGAGCAGTGGTGGGTGAACCTAGTCATAACATCACGGCCCCACCCCCAAGAAATGGTGGATGATTCTGAGTCATGACATCATGGCCCCACCCCCAAAAAAATGGTGGACGATCCTGAGTCATGACATCATGGCCCCACCCCCAAGAAATGGTGGATGATCCTGAGTAATAACATCATGGCCTCACCCCCAAGAAATGGTGGATGATCCTGAATCATAACATCATGGCCCCACCCCCAATAAAATGGTGGACGATCCTGAGTCATGACATCATGGCCCCACCCCCAAGAAATGGTGGATGATGCTGAATCATAACATCATGGCCCCACCCCCAATAAAATGGTGGACGATCCTGAGTCACAACATCATGGGCCCTTCCCCCGAGCAGTGGTGGGTAATCCTGACTCATAGCATCATGGCCCCGCCCCCTGAGCCCAGCTACCTGCACTCACAGAGTTTTTATATGCAGAGAGCAGTGGTGGGTGATCCTGAGTCATATGTTGATGGCCCCCACCCCCCAAGCAGCAGTGGATGACATCATGGCCCTGCCCCCGAGCAGTGGTGGGTGATCATGAGTCATAACATCATGGCCCCTGCCCCTGAGCACAGCTAACTGCACTCACAGTGTTTTGATGCAGAAAACAGTGTTAATGTCATCGTGTCTCAGAATGTGATGACTAACCACCACCAGGAGGAGACTAAAAATAGGACCCATCATGTCATGTGACCAACAAGAAGAAATCATAAATAGGTAAGTAAAAAAGAAATGTAAAAGCATAAAATACCACTGGGAGGGGATTCTTCAAAGGGGGAGGGGGGCTTTGAGACTGGGAAAGCTTGGCGAGGGGCTTTAACAAATCCAGAACACGCAACGGTAATGTATTTTTATCAGCGTGTCATTATTTCTCTCTCGGGGCATCAGTATCAGGATTTAAGAGGGTCATTTGGATTTCCAGCTGTCAAAGCGCCAATAATAGGGCGACGCTCAGGGCTGAAAGGTCAAAGCATTGGACCAACCCATAATGAATATGACATTACCGCAAAGACAAGTGGGGTCAGTGTCACAATATCTGCCGTGAAAAGGTTTAAAAAGGTCGTCATGAAAGGTGAAGAGTATAATAATCTAACATGGGAGACATCAGTAATGGACCCCATTCTAAAGATATACAGCGCCCGCCAGTAATTATATTGATTCGGATGCCTGTTATATATTATTATTATTATTAAAGATCTTTGGAAACAAAAAAGAACATCGTACAGGTTGGACTTGATGGACTTATGTCTTTATTCAACCTCAAATACTATGTAAATTGTATCCATGGAATTCCGAGATCTCAAAGGTTTGCAATCCGTTCCAGAAGAGGAAAATAAAAAATAATGTATTTAATACCTTTGAATAAAACAGAGAAGAATAAGTCAGATCCCGATGTTCCACCTTCCAGGCCAATCAGGAAGCCGGCTCCATGCTTTCTCATCATCTAGTGACGAGAAGCATGGAAGCCAGGTGGCGAATCATTACACGCAGCCTGGCTTCCTTAATGGGACTTCCGGGACTCGGTATTCGGTATCGGCGAGTTCCGAAAAAAAATATTGGTACTTGCACACGATACCGAAATCCCTCCCAGCTGGAGTGCTGAGGTTGCCCACCCCTGCAACAAGCCATGAGCTGAGATTCTGGACCGCGATACAATTGATGTTGTTACAATGTATCTTCTCTTCTTCTTCATATTTAGTTTCTTCTTATTTGTTTCTTTTCAGAGTAAATTTATATTTGGATCATTTGTATCGATTTAGGAAATTACAGACAACGGACATCAGCATCGCATTGTGTATAATCTCTAATGACACCTTGCGGTCGCCCCGCCGTCACAGACGTAATTATAGGATCATGTACATATACATTGCCGCTCTTCCATCGGTGATTGCATTGGCCGCGCAGAACATCGCCATCGATTTGTCACTCGCCGAGATTGTAAACATCTCTTATTTCTGATTCAGACGGTTTCTGTATTGTCATTGAATGCGCAGCCATCACATCAGCGCGCACATTCACATT
Source organism: Nanorana parkeri (assembly GCF_000935625.1). Classification (NCBI taxonomy): domain Eukaryota; kingdom Metazoa; phylum Chordata; class Amphibia; order Anura; family Dicroglossidae; genus Nanorana; species Nanorana parkeri. The sequence goes on along the minus strand of NW_017306853.1, from coordinate 992,919 downwards.
TTATTCACACCTCATTATCTCTCATTATGAATAAAGCGCCATCGATTCACATCACAAGCCATCAACGGTCAGCGCTCACAGCGGCTTTATAGATTTCTGGGACATCGGTAATTACAGCGATCGCCACCGAACATCCACGCCGACGTTTTCTCTCCCGGTTCCTCATTCATATATATATACCAACTCGCCCAAATACTCGGTACCTGTGTGTCCCTAATACATACCAACTCGCCCAAATACTCGGTACCGGTCCATCCCTAATATATACCAACTCGCCCAAATACTCGGTACCTGTGTGTCCCTAATACATACCAACTCGCCCAAATACTCGGTACCGGTCCATCCCTAATATATACCAACTCGCCCAAATACTCGCTACCGGTGCATCCCTAATATATACCAACTCGCCCAAATACTCGGTACCGGTCCATCCCTAATATATACCAACTCGCCCAAATACTCGGTACCTGTGCATCCCTAATATATACCAACTCGCCCAAATACTCGGTAACGGTGCGTCCCTAATATATACCAACTCGCCCAAATACTCGCTACCGGTGCATCCCTAATATATACCAACTCGCCCAAATACTCGGTACCGGTCCATCCCTAATATATACCAACTCGCCCAAATACTCGGTACCTGTGCATCCCTAATACATACCAACTCGCACAAATACTCGGTACCGGTCCATCCCTAATATATACCAACTCGCCCAAATACTCGGTACCGGTGCATCCCTAATATATACCAACTCGCCCAAATACTCGGTACCGGTGCATCCCTAATATATACCAACTCGCCCAAATACTCGGTACCGGTGCATCCCTAATATATACCAACTCGCCCAAATACTCGGTACCGGTGCATCCCTAATATATACCAACTCGCCCAAATACTCGGTACCGGTGCATCCCTAATATATACCAACTCGCCCAAATACTCGGTACCGGTGCATCCCTAATATATACCAACTCGCCCAAATACTCGGTACCGGTGCATCCCTAATATATACCAACTCGCCCAAATACTCGGTACCGGTGCATCCCTAATATATACCAACTCGCCCAAATACTCGGTACCGGTGCATCCCTAATATATACCAACTCGCCCAAATACTCGGTACCGGTGCATCCCTAATATATACCAACTCGCCCAAATACTCGGTACCGGTGCATCCCTAATATATACCAACTCGCCCAAATACTCGGTACCGGTGCATCCCTAATATATACCAACTCGCCCAAATACTCGGTACCGGTGCATCCCTAATATATACCAACTCGCCCAAATACTCGGTACCGGTGCATCCCTAATATATACCAACTCGCCCAAATACTCGGTACCGGTGCATCCCTAATATATACCAACTCGCCCAAATACTCGGTACCGGTGCATCCCTAATATATACCAACTCGCCCAAATACTCGGTACCGGTGCATCCCTAATATATACCAACTCGCCCAAATACTCGGTACCGGTGCATCCCTAATATATACCAACTCGCCCAAATACTCGGTACCGGTGCATCCCTAATATATACCAACTCGCCCAAATACTCGGTACCGGTGCATCCCTAATATATACCAACTCGCCCAAATACTCGGTACCGGTGCATCCCTAATATATACCAACTCGCCCAAATACTCGGTACCGGTGCATCCCTAATATATACCAACTCGCCCAAATACTCGGTACCGGTGCATCCCTAATATATACCAACTCGCCCAAATACTCGGTACCGGTGCATCCCTAATATATACCAACTCGCCCAAATACTCGGTACCGGTGCATCCCTAATATATACCAACTCGCCCAAATACTCGGTACCGGTGCATCCCTAATATATACCAACTCGCCCAAATACTCGGTACCGGTGCATCCCTAATATATACCAACTCGCCCAAATACTCGGTACCGGTGCATCCCTAATATATACCAACTCGCCCAAATACTCGGTACCGGTGCATCCCTAATATATACCAACTCGCCCAAATACTCGGTACCGGTGCATCCCTAATATATACCAACTCGCCCAAATACTCGGTACCGGTGCATCCCTAATATATACCAACTCGCCCAAATACTCGGTACCGGTGCATCCCTAATATATACCAACTCGCCCAAATACTCGGTACCGGTGCATCCCTAATATATACCAACTCGCCCAAATACTCGGTACCGGTGCATCCCTAATATATACCAACTCGCCCAAATACTCGGAACCGGTGCGTCCCTAATATATACCAACTCACCCAAATACTCGGTACCTGTGCATCCCTAATATATACCAACTCACCCAAATACTCGGTACCTGTGCATCCCTAATATATACCAACTCGCCCAAATACTCGGTGTCAGTGCATTACGAGTAATTATTAGACCGAGTATTTGGATGAGTTGGTATATATTAGGGACGCAGCGATACCGAGTATTTGGGCAAGTTGGTATATATTAGGGATGCACCAATACCGAGTATTTGTGCGAGTACTCGCCAAAATGCTCCGATACTTATCCCGATACCGGAACTTCCGGTCAGAAGGAGATTTCCTCTGGCCGGCAATGCTGCGAGGGAACATGGAGCTAGCTTCCCGCCCAATCAAGAAGCCTGGGTCGCGGGTAATGACTCTCATCCGCGGCTTCCTGATTGGCCGGGAAGTTGGCTCCATGCTGTTCGGCTGGCTCGATGCTGATATTGGCCGGGAAGCTGGCATCAGTGGCGTCATAAAGGGGTGCGGGGGGTGCAGCCCACACCCTGATGACACCAATGGAGGGGTGACACCAAAATGACTGACAGTCATTTTGTTGACACCCCCTCTGGACCGAGAGCCCGACAGTGTCATGAAAGAGGAGGGGACCCGACAGCATACCTCATCCTGCTGGGTGAACGTCCCCTCCTCTCTCTGCTCCGGGTGACACCTGGCCTCGGGACGCCCCTGGCCGGCATCCCAGCCAAACAGCATGGAGCCAGCTTCCCAGGCTGCTTCATTGCCGGGGAAGCTGTAGTAACTTTATGACTAACCTTATTCCCCGAGTCTGTATCACCGAATGTAACTACAATGACTCCACACTGCATTCCATTCCGAATAAAATTGAATTGATTTACGTCACAAATCATTATTAGCTCGGCGCTCACATCTTAAGTATTTCGTTTTTTCCCTTTTCCGTGATTTAAATCAGCCTTCAGAGGGATCCATTTCCTGCATAATGATACAATGTGAACATTCCTATGCAATGCTATGCTGCACTATACACGTAATTGGAGTCACCTGCCGGTACAGCCCTTGAACCCATTTCACCCGGGATTTGTTTATGAGCGTAACTACATTGATCCACAGCAGAGTTTATTATAAGCCCGATGTTTATATGGAACGGAGGCGGATTTGATGTATTTTTGTTCTTAGTTCTGATGCCGTGTCTATTCATCAAAGTCGTATTAAACTCTCAAACTTTCTCTTCAATAATGTATCCAGATCAAACAAATACACATCGCCCAGCAAAAGATTTCTTTAAATGTTTGCCCCGAGCACTTACAGTCATTATGTTTCTAAGCAGCTCCAACTCTCTCAGCTCAGCTTCTCTGAACTTCCTGTCCAGTACAAGACCATAAGGGACACAGCAGTCTGCAGCAGCCGTCTATCTACTAGCATGGAGAAGGAAGAAGTGAGTGGTGCGGAGCAGAGAGAGGAGGGAAGTGTCTTTGCCTTGCTGTGTCTGTGTGTTTGTGGAGACACACACAAGGGCGACTCCATAGGACCCTGCAAAGGGAAAGGAGAGACCCCTAAAACAGGATATCAGGGCCATGCTCAGGGGACCAGCTAATTCTACGGGAGACTGAAACTTTTAAACATTAAGGAGCGGCATCCATTGTAAGTGATTTTATCAGCATCTGAAATAGCCTAAAACTAGAGGTGCACCCAAATGAAAAACACAGAGTCCTCAATCTCTTTTTCTGAGAAGTGACATCACCGCTCTCCAGATATAAGATGTATTATACAGGAGTGACATCACCGCTCTCCAGATATAAGATGTATTATACAGGAATGACATCACCGCCCTCCAGATATTAGATGTATTATACAGGAGTGACATCACCGCCCTCCAGATATAAGATATATTATACAGGATCGACATCACCGAACTCCAAATATAAGATGTATTATACAGGAGTGACATCACCCTCCAGATATAAGATGTATTATACAGGAATGACATCACCGCCCTCCAGATATAAGATATATTATACAGGAGTGACATCACCGAACTCCAAATATAAGATGTATTATACAGGAGTGACATCACCGCTCTCCAGATATAAGATATATTATACAGGAATGACATCACCGCCCTCCAGATATTAGATGTATTATACAGGAGTGACATCACCGCCCTCCAGATATAAGATATATTATACAGGAGTGACATCACCGCTCTCCAGATATGAAATATATTATACAGGAGTGACATCACCGCCCTCCAGATATAAGATATATTATACAGGAGCGACATCACCGCTCTCCGGATGTCTTATATCTTACTAGATATAATAAAGCAGAGTAATAAAGAGTAAAATGTGAACAGTTTTTGTCTCTTGCGTTTGATTTATGAACATGTAAAGCCGCATGGAGTGGAAATCGATATTCTATGCACTGAAAGCCATTTGGAGCTGGTACCTCCCCCGATCCGAAATCGTGTTCTTGCCCCCTACAGACAGCCAGAGATCCTGCAAAGATTTGTGGGTTTTTTGTTTTTTTGCCTTCATTAGTTTCCCGGTCTGACCAGCCGGCCGCGGCGCAGCAGATGCGGGTTTAGCGCCTAATTGCAGGTCTTGCCGTCGCCAGCTCGGTTGGTAACTGGCACTCAGGTTTAGTTGGAGGGCACAGAGCAGCAGCGGAGCTCCATCAATATTCCTCGGAGCCGCTGGAAGCGCGGCGATGGATTCCAATTAATTCCAATGCTAACGAAGACAGATTTTATTGTTTGCTAAGAAACACGCGATGCATGTCAATGGCGGCCCGATACGCGGCCCAAACTCCGGCTCTGTAGGGGTCTGGAAATAGCAAAAAGACAAAAAAATAATAATAATAATCCAGAACATTCCAGTCTGGAGCAATGAGGGCAGACACTTCTCAGGGCCACATTTACACAGTAACAGCAAAAAGTTTCCCGGCAAAAAACTTGTCTCACCGCTGCTCGCGGTATACTGAGCCTAGGGTGACGGGAGGACGTTAGTTTGTGTCCTCCCGTTACCCTAAGGAGAACTATGGGGAAAAGCCTTAAACCCATAGTTCTACTTTAAAAACAGAGGTTTGGATACACGTCTTCTGCAGAAAATGTGAAAGCCGCGCCAAGGCCCCTCCATATACAGTAGTGCGGTCCTAACTCTAAACTATGAGAGTCTCCATCTTGGAGCAAATGGGGGAAGAGATAAAATTGGGGTCAGGTTTGTCAGGAGGAAGCCCAACCCAAGGCACAGGGACGCACAAGGGACCCCGCACATCACAAAGGCAGCTGAGGCTCACAGGCACTGAGACATTTCCCGATCTCTGCAGCTGCAGACCGGGAACATGTCTCAGTACCTGTGATTGGCACTGCGGCGCTGCCAGCTTCCTGGCGGGCTCGGCACGTGGAGCTGCGAACACGCCCCGAGCCCATCACTACTGGCGAGTGTGCCGGGAAACTGTTACTGTTTAAAGCCCTTCCATGTGCACCGCGCTGTAGAGCTGGTAACAAATTGATGAGTGCGTTTGCCATTTGTTTTGCTTGACATTTACACAGTGGTAGGCAGGGCCACATGGGTCTAAACAGTGGGCGTGACCTTACGGAACATAGTTAAATAGAACCTGAGCATGCTCACTGTATACACTGCAGGCATACGCCTTAGGCCTTGTACCTGCAAATGTGCTGCAAGTAAGAGTCGCCAGACGCACATAAACCTCAAGACAAAGGAACTTTTGTTTTTTCAATGTAACTCTTTTATGACATAGTAGACATTTAAGGTGTGGAAACATTTTGTTCGATTCTGATATTTCGTTATTTCGGGATTCGGATCCGAAATTCAATTCGATTCGGGTTTCGGATTCGGATGAGATCTAAATTTTCGTTAGTTTTTAATGAGTTTACGAATATTCGTTGCAATCACCACAGAAAACCAGATACAGATATTAATACTAAAGCTGAGGCTCCCAGATCCGAATGATATTTGGGATCCGAATTTCTGAAATGCATTGGGGAGCTTCCGAATGCCATTTGGGTCTGGGAGCCATATACATATATCACTAAAGCTGAGGTTCCCATGGATGAGTTCGGTTCGAATTCGAACTTTAGAACATCCAAAAAGTTTGAATTCGAACTCAATGCAAGTCAATGGGGGTAGAATTATCAAAAACAATTGTCCCCTTTAAAGGGGTTATATATGCAAGTTATTGGCCATAAAAGGTGTATGGGGATCCGGGTCGCCCCTGGAAAAGCACCTTGTCCCTGTGCCGATGGGGGACAAGGGCCTCTTCCCCACAAGCCCTAGGGCGTTGGTTCTGGGGGGTGTGGGCAGGGCGGGGGGGGGCTTATTCACATCAGGGTACCCCTTTAATAAAGGGGCACCCAGATGCCACCACCCCCCTTGTGAATGAGTAAGGGGTACTTGTACCCATACCCATTCACTAAAGGGCTAAATAAAATTGTAAATAATAGTAAAATTTAAGTGGAAAAAAAAACCAAAAGACATATTTCTGACATTGCCTTTATTTTACAAACAAAAACCCCAAAATTTATCCACCGATGTATTCCAGGGCCAATCACAACGTCCAGCGTTGTCCACGACGACTCGACGAAAAATAAAAATAAAACAATAAAAAATAAATAGAAATAATCATTTTTTTTAAAAAGCTACGACCGCCGTCCCGGTAACATATAAACATTTGGGCGGAGCTAGCGGTGACAGCTAGCTCCGCCCAACTGTTTATAGTTGTGACAGGTGAGCCATGATTGGACAGAGTCATCGTGAATTTGCCTAATTATGGCTTCACAGTTCTTTGTGCCCTGATTGGGCAAATTCTTGGGCAAATTCTGTGGTCAGGTGCAAGGCTTTAACCAATCAGGGCTTCACAAGGTGCATCGCCTTGTGGGGCGCTCAGCGGGCGAAGAGCCCGCCGAACGCCCTGATAGTTTGTGTATTTGGCAAACACACGAACTAGCGATGTTCGAGTCGAACTCACGTACGGCTCAAGCGTCTAGCCCATCCCTAATAATTAGGAGGAAAAATGTTCCATCATTGGCTGCCAAAAAAATGTGCTCTCTGAAGACTATTTTAGAGAATTATGAGGTGAGTGCTTTTCTCTCCTCCTCATAGTTCAAGCCGACCTGTGACAATGAGACTGTCACAGGTCGGCTCAGTAGATCGGGAAGTGAGCGAACGCATAGCGGCGCTCGCTCACTTCTCGATCATCTCCCTGCAGAGAGCTGTGACTGTCACTCACGGCTCCCTGCAGGGATTCCCGCCCCTCCCCGCTCCTCCAGCGCTGACTGGCGGAACGGACGGGGTAGGGGGCGGGTACAGCTGGCTTTGCCTCTGTATAGGCAGAGCCAGCGGTCAATGACGCAGCTGGGCGGATCCAGACAGTGATGTCGGGATCCGTCCCGGCTGCAGCGGTCTCAGTATACCGCGAGCTGTAGCTCCCTATATGCTGAGCTTAGGGTGACTAGAGGACGCTAGTTTGTGTCCTCCCGTGACCCTCGGGAGAATTATGGGGGAAAACCCTGACCCCATAGTTCTCCTTTAAGACGGGTTCATTTATTTAACTTGTTCACACCTGTTTCCCGTTCGCACGGTTGGACTAATAATGGAATGCTATAAAGTTAAACATTGTAACAATATAATATCCACCTCTACATACTGTTCGTGATGTCTTTCTGCAAATAAAATACACAAAATAACAATCCTCCGAAATCCTCGATCCGTGATCCACGAGGAATATCTCAGCCCTGCCTAAAATGGACTTGCCAATAAACAGATGCCGTTGCCATCGCGATGCATTTTCCTTCACACATCTGACTTCCCGCGTCCCTCATGATAGTAATTATCGCTGCCGCTGACCTATTGCTGGAGAAGTTGCTTAGCAACTGACCGTCTCATCATAAACGCATGTCTGTTTTGCATGAACCTTATTATATGGCATTCAATAAAAATGAAATAAGAAAAGGCGGAGGGACCTAACGGCCAAATATTAGAGTGTAAACAGGCGGGTGGGGGCTGGGATTTCGCACATCTGCCAAAACGCGTCGACCTCAGCACAATGATACAATTACAGGGCCCCAAAAAAGGTGTGACTGTCGGTGATCTATCTGTCGCTGTTTTTCCCACTTCAGACAGGGCCGTGAAACCCATTAAGACGCGGCGCATGGGATTTCGACATCCTGACAATAGCTCACGCTGTGATAAGTCAATCTGAGACATGTTACTACATCGCGTTATAAAATAATGATGGAGATGGTTTTCATCCATAGTACTCTGACTGTCAGGGAAGTGCTTCCAGTTAAGGATCTTCTACTCCGGGGACAACCCCCACTCCATGTCACCTTGGGGACCTGCTGTCAGTTTGATAACCGAGGTCCTGACCTGTGTACCAGAGCTGCCATTAGCAATGCGTTACGCTCTGGTCTGCAGATACAGGTGTTACCATATCAATGACTGCGGAAATGTCAACAAACTTTGATACATTGTATTCGCCGTGGCTGTCAGGAGAAGATAATTACAATGTCATTTTTTTTTTATTTGCACAGAAGACCCTACAGCAGGGGTGCCCATCATTTTTTTATGTTAAGATCTACTTTTCAAATGACGAGCTACATGAGATCTACCAACGAAAAAAAAACCTCCCTCGCTCTCTCTCTCCTGGCTGTCTCTACTCGCTCATCCTCCTGGCTGTCTCTCCTTGCTCTCTCTCTCCTGGCTCTCTCCCCTGGCTGTCTCTCCTCTCTCTCTCTCTCCTGGCTGTCACTCCTTGCTCTCTCCCCTGGCTGTCTCTCCTCTCTCTCTCTCTCCTGGCTGTCACTCCTTGCTCTCTCCCCTGGCTGTCTCTCCTCTCTCTCTCTCCTTGCTGTCTCTCCTCTCTCTCTCTCCCCTGGCTGTCTCTCCTCTCTCTCTCTCTCCTGGCTGTCTCTCTCTCTCTCCTTGCTCATCCTCCTGCCTGTCTCTCCTCTCTCTCCTGGCTGTCTCTCCTTGCTCTCTCTCCTGGCTGTCTCTCCTTGCTCTCTCTCCTGGCTGTCTCTCCTGGCTGTCTCTCCTCACTCTCTCTCCTTGCTGTCTCTCCTTGCTCATCCTCCTGGCTGTCTCTCCTCACTCTCTCCTGGTTGTCATTCCTCATTTTCTCTCCTGGCTGTCTCTTCCCGATGTCTCTCCTCGCTCTCTCTCCTGGCCCACCTTGCCATATTTTGCAAACAGTGTAGTGTAACAGGCTGTGTAAACTAATATTCTTTGATGTAATACATAGCACTACAACCACCAGAATCCACCAGAAAGGTGTCGGGGAGCTCGGCTCAGCAGACTCGGGCTAATAGGTGATCATGTGTGCACAGCTAAATAAATATACCAACATGGAATAAAGAGCCGCCATTCCCCCCCTTCCTGATCTACCAGCATCAGCTCTGAGAGCTACTGCTAGATCACCATCTACCTAATGGGCCCCCCTGCCCTACAGTGTATGTAAAGCCCATCATGATCTCAACCTTTATTCAGGCACGGCATCCTTTAAAACTATACAAAATGGGATGCCCCATGCAAAAAAACATAAAAAAGGGTTCTTCACATCAGCGTTCAATCAGAAGCCCTTGTCACACCAGGCCCACCCCTTTTCACATTAGAGACCCCCTGTACATAAGGAGCCCCTTCACATTACAGCCCCCTCCTTTCACATCAGAGTCTCTCCTTTTTACATCAGACCCCCCTCCTTTTACACCAGAGTCACCCTCTTTTTACATCAGATTCCCCTCCCCCTCTTTTCACATCAGTGCCCCCCTCCTTTCACATCAGAGCCCCCTTCTTTCACATCAGAGTCCCCCTTCTTTCACATCAGAGCCCCTCCTTTCACATCAGACCCCCATCCTTTAACATCAGAGCCCCTCCTTTCACATCAGACCCCCCTCCTTTAAAACCAGCACCCCCCCCCCTCCC
>NW_017306853.1:981775-982117 GCF_000935625.1 Nanorana parkeri | reverse complement strand
CCCCACCCCCTCCTTCCACAGCAGGCCCCCCTCCTTTAACATCAGAGCCCCCCCTTTCACATCAGGCCCCCCTCCTTTCACAGCAGGCCCCCCTCCTTTCACATTAGAGCCCCCCTCTTTTACATTAGAGCCCCTTTCTTTCACATCAGAGCCCCCTCCTTTCACATCAGAATCTCCCTCTATCACATTAGAGCTCCCATTCACAACAGGAGCCCCTTCACATCAGAGCCCCTGCACATCAGGGTCCCCCCTCACATTAGAAGCTCTGCTCTGTGTGCCCATGAGCATCTAGCCGCGCTCCCCTGAGCTTCTGGTGTGCACTGTGTGTCCCCAAGCCTCTAG
>NW_017306853.1:977698-981728 GCF_000935625.1 Nanorana parkeri | reverse complement strand
TTGTGCCTCTAGTGTACCCTCTGTATGCCTGAGACTCTAGCATGCCTTGAGCGCTGCATAGGCTATAGCATGCTCTTTGTGCCCTTAAACCCCTAGTGTGCCCTGTGCCCCCCTAATCTTCCTTTGTGCTCCCCAGTGACTCCTGTGTTACCACGCAATGTCAGGTATGCAACTGCTATCCCACGGACTACCCAGACCCGTGTGTGCCCCTGTACCTCCTGGCACCTCCAAGCACCTCTGTGTCTCCCAAACCACTTTGGGGTACGCTCTTGTCATTTGCCCGGACTGTTCTTCTCTGCAGTGGATACACACTCACATCCTCTGTGACCACTTTAAACCCAGAGCGCTGACATACCCCATAACTCAAACTGTTCATATCCAGCAGTCCATTATTGAAAAACATTCCAAAACTTGTTAATCACAAAACTGCGCCGAAGCTCCCCATAGCGGCACAGGCAAGAGCGCGAGTCGATATATGGCTTTTTACTCCAAGTGTCGGCCTTTCTAAGTCAATACTCATAATTACCATCCTCCCCGCACGTCTACTCACGGAGTGATTATTAAGAAAAGCTCGTGGAACCTTCAGTCCCCCCCCCCCTCCGACCCCGCGGTACAAAATATCACGCATTGATGACTTTTCAGTGACGGATTATTCTTTCTGTAAGATCGCTGAGCGGACATAGAAAAGCGAGCTGAAAAAAAGTACAAATCTATAAAGGGATAATTAGTACCGGGAAATATGGAACCTCATAAACCGCGATATTGATGACACGCAGAGGCGCCGTAAACTGGGACTCAGCGGCGGAGGGAAGAGAAGCATTGTGGGTAGCGTGGCCATTGCAAAACATATCTTGAATATGATGCGTCACATATGCCTCCATCAGATATAAAGCACAACTTTTATTGATGTTTATTTAAGAATTCTCATATATTATTTCCTGTATATATTCTTCATTTGCTACTTGTTTGCATTACAATGTATCTTCTAGTGCTGGCTGTGCAATGCCCCCAATACCTGAACCTTAGATAATGCCAGCTACGCAGTCTTCTCCATGTATCACTGTCTATGGCCTGCCTGCTCTCTCATACGAATATCTTCATCTATTCCTTAAAGGAGAACTATGGGGTTAAGGCTTTTCCCCATAGTTCTCCTTAGGGTAACGGGAGGACACAAACTAGCGTCCTCCCGTCACCCTAGGCTCAGTATACCGCGAGCTGTAGCTCCCTATATACTGAGACGCCGCAGCCGGAGCGGATCCCGACAATTGTGCCGGGATCCGCCCAGCTGCGTGACTGACAGCTGGCTCTGCCTATCTAAAGGCAAAGCCAGCTATACCCGCCCCCTCCCCGTCCGTTCCCGCCAGTCAGCGCTGGAGGATCGGAGCGGGGAGGGGCGAATCCAGCCCCTCCCCTGTCACGGCAGAGAGCCATAGCAGGATCGAGAGGTGAGCGAATGCCGGTATTTGTTCTCTCACCTCCCGATCTACTGAGCCGACCTGTGACAGTCTCATTGTCACAGGTCGGCTAGAACTATGAGGTGAGTGAGAAGCACTCACCTCATAGTTCTCCTTTAAATTTCTTATTCTTCTAGGAATAGGAATATCAAATATGATGCTACGAGTAGGAGAGAGTATAGACCGACAAGACAGTGATTATTTAGAAGGCTCTCTAGCTGGCTTTATTTAGGTAGACAGGAAGATATTGAATGCACACTAATGGGGGTTATTCACGTAAGAGCCGAAGGATCCAGCCATAGCTTTGGCTGATCATTCGGCTCTCTTCGACCGCCGGAGCCCTGTGGTTCAGTGGAACCAAAGGGCTGCTGTACGGGCTATTCACTATTCACAGCCGAAGGCGGCCGAGGGGCTCAGACTGCTGCTGTACGGGCTATTCACTATTCACAGCCGAGGGCGGCCGGGGGGCTCAGCCGAGCCGTAGGCACGTGCTACGGCTCGACTGAGCCGAAGTGACAGCCCAAGTGGGGCGAAGTGGATCTCTTGGCTGGCTGCGCCCAGTTGTAATGACAGATTAGCATGCCCAAATGACCTGGGGACGCTGAACTGTCATTAAACAGTAACAACTGGGAGGAGCCTGTCGTGACATCATGACAAGCTCCGCCCAGTTGTTATTCATTGGCCGGTCAAGCAGGGGCCGGTCAATAGGAAACAGTTGGGCGGAGCTAGCTGTCACTGCTATCTACGCCCAAGCTTTTTTTTCTTTTTTTTTAAAGGAGAACTATGGGATTAAGGCTTTTCCCCATAGTTCTCCTTAGGGTAACGGGAGGACACAAACTAGCGTCCTCCCGTCACCCTTGGCTCAGTATACCGCGAGCTGTAGCTCGCGGTATACTGAGACACCGCAGTATACCGCAAGCTGCTGCTCACAGTATACTGAGACGCCACAGCTGAAGCGGATCCCGACAATTATGCCGGGATCCGCCCAGCTGCGTGACTGACAGCTGGCTCTGCCTATCTAGAGGCAGAGCCAGCTGTACCCGCCCCCTCCCCCGTCTGATCCACCAGTCAGCGCTGGTGGATCGGAGCGGGGAGGGGGGAATCCAGCCCCTCCCCTGTCACGGCAGAGAGCTGTGAAAGGATCGAGAGGTGAGCGAACGCCGGTATGTGTTCTCTCACTTCCCAATCTACTGAGCCGACCTGTGACAGTCTCATTGTCACACGTCGGCTAGAACTATGAGGTGAGTGAAAAGCAGTTCTCCTTTAACTATATTCACTGATTTGCTATTCTGCTCAGTACAACGGAGGTAACGAGCAGAATAGCCAAGCCGAATGCCGCTCGGCAGCATTCGGCTATTCACTCACTGCGGTTCGGCCCCTATGTGAATAGGGGGGAACGGCAGCGAGTGAGCTGCCGGAGCTTCAGCTCAGCCAATCCAGATGTTGGATCGGCTGAATCTAAGTCCTCCTGCACTTCGGCTCAGCCGAACATTCAGAGCACGTTCGGCTGACCGAAGTGCAGCAGAAGGCAGCCGACGTACGTCTGATTTCAGCTGCCATGTACTGACCCGTAGTGAATAGTCGAACGTTGTTCAGCCCACTTCACTTCGGCTTGGGTTATTCACTCGGCTGTCAATTTTCAATGTAAGCCTCCATTATATGTCAGTTACTAATCAGCAATATTACTCAGCAAGCTGCACTTCCTATGACAACATATATCTAATGACAGGTCCTCTTTATGGACTCTATTTTGTGGTTGAAAGCGAGTAAAGGGTTAAAGGGCCCCACAGGGATACTTTGCTTCTTTTAGATTTATTCGCGGATCTTTCGCTTGTCGGTCGCGCTTGGAGCCTCATGCCAAAGTCTCCCGGAGCCGAGAACAAATGTATGGAATGATTGAGGATATACGTAACGCCATATGTCACGTTTCACAATAACCGTCTATCTCCAAGAAAGAAAAACATTCTCAAAATAAAAACAGATCCGGACTGCTCTTTACTCCCTCTGGCTCCTCTCCCTCTGGCTCTCTCGCCCTCGCCTCCATCTACCTAAGCAATGTGGTGTGTGACCGAGTGATCAGTGAGTCAAAGTGGGGTCCCACACCCAAGTGACTTCCTGAGCACCCCTGGGACGCCACCCCCAGGGGGCACAACACCACGGGCTTCTGCCGCCCCCGAACCCTCTAGCCTTGATCAAGTTTCGGATCCATTCCCATCAGGAGATAGTTCACCTTCAGAGATCCCTCCCCGTGGAGCCCACCCATTAACTAGGGTCGAAAACTCCGGGGCCTGGAACCTCATCCGGCTCCCTACCAATTACGCCAGGAACCTACCGGTCCGTCCATCCACCCTTCATAGGCGACAGCGGACTTTCAGTTCCCGACAACTGATAAGAACAGATTTTTTTTTTTTTTGAAGCCCGTGGACGTGCATCTCAACAAACTTCCCCCTGTGAACAAAAAAAGTGAACCGTGAAATCACAGCACACAAAAACGTGCACAAGGGTGCAAGGTCCTTCCGAAGAAGGGACCCATTTCCCGACCCCCCGGGGCGCAAGGCTCCTGACAGGGGTTGAGA
>NW_017306853.1:972906-977398 GCF_000935625.1 Nanorana parkeri | reverse complement strand
AATAAATAAATCTAAAGTGCCAGTGCACCACGCTGACAGGCCTTAGGGGCCGGAGTGCAAAAATATTGCCCCGGACTAGCCATAAGGCCTGTCCAAGAGGCGTTGTGCAGAAAATTGCAATGTGGAGTGTGACCAAGTGATCAAGTGAGTCAAGTGGGGTCCCATACCCATGTGACTACCTGAGCACCCCTGGGACGCCACCCCCAGGGGGCACAACTCCACGGGCTTCTGCCGCCCCCGAACCCTCTAGCCACGACCAAGCTTCGCACCCATTCTCTCAGGAGGCATTAGCACCTTCAGAGCCTCCTGCCTACAACTGGGGACAAGCCCGGCGTAACCGGACCAGAATCAACCCAGGAGGAAAGGAGGCCCCTCCAGTACCCACCAATCACATCAGGGAATACTGAGCATCTCTCCGTGCCGGTGGATCGATGCCTTTCTTCCCCGAAAACTGATAAGAACAGATACTACACTTGATCTTAGCCAAAAGGCCGAGAAGCGATAGGTTTACTCAGAGTAAACCTTTCAGGGAGAAAATGCCTCTCTCGCGGACATCAGGGAGCTGCTGTCCAAAAGAGGGAGACTCCCTGAACATCAGGGAGACTTGAGATCCCTGTATTGTTGAGACACTGTCTCCCTATGTCATTGTATTATACCTATGTACAATAAAGCTGATTTTTGATTGAAAAAAAAAAACAGATCCGGAATCTCTTAAAATAATATACAAAGGATCAGACTTCTCCCCGGGGAACCAGCACGTTTGTGTGCATCTCCATCTGATGTGTATGTGTCAATGAACACGCAGCATACATACAACACAAATCACCCCACACATCATTCCTCTTCAGTGTCTTCCCAAAAATGTACAAAAATTCAATATATTTTTTTCACGAATATTTTATATATTTCCCGAACCTGCCAGAAATCAAGATATGTGACCTACACAGACCTATGGCAGGGTGCTGTACATAGCTTCCAGAAAACATCACAGCGCCCTGCCTATGTACTACCCTCAAGAGCCCTCAGCCCTGATGCAAGCAATGGGCTGGCTTGTGGGAGGAGCTATGCAAATATTAAAATGCCTTGATGGGTGGGTGTCAACCTGAAGGAGTGGGCGTTCTGAGGTAGGCTGTATTTGCATGCAGACCACCCTAGGCAACATCCACATGTGATGCTGAGCCTCCATGATTGAAAGAACTTAAATCCAGTGAATCAAATGGGCGGGGCCAGGGACATTCAGGCTGCAGTGCAGAGTAAAGTCTAGATGATGCTGGACCTGCTCCAGCAAGGAAAGGAGGCGGGCTCTATCTGACTTGCTGCAGCTTTTAATGCACATTGTGAGAAGCTCTCAGTGTGCAGTGATATCAGAGGAAGCCATTTCAGCTCAGGAGAGGAACTGGTACAACTGTGCAAGACTAGGGATTGGGAAAATCCCCAGTCTTGCGCAGTTGTACCGGCTCCCCTCCGTAACCCTCATCGTGGTATCCTGTACTATTGCTAGGGACTAGGATACCATGATGTGGGTTATGAATATTTATACCTCCCAGCCAACCACTAGGAGGTTCATTATAGAAGAGGGTATAAATATTTGGGAGAACCAGCTGAAAGGTCTCTCATCTCCCAGGCTTTGCCCGAGAAGGAAGTGTGCTGTCTGAGAAGGACACATGTGCTTGAGGAACAAGGTCTGGGTCTTCAGCTTGAAGCTTGCTACTCTTTAGTGGAGGATGTGCCCAAGAAGAGGGAAGATGGACCCCGGTCAGGAGAACCAGGGAGGAACTGTGGCTGTTGGAGGTCTCCTGAGAAGTTGGATGATAGCTGCAGGGTCTAGTGGCACGTTCTATCTGCTCTACAGCCTCGGTCTGCAGAATACAGAGTGCTGGGCTGGCCTCAAGGTTCTCATCTATATCGGCTGTGAATGGAACCCGGAGTTTATGGGTATCCCATGCCATACCTCTTTCATTCTAGAGGGTATGGCACTGAATAGGCTCAGTTACCATTTCTAAAGTGACAAGTAGGGATGCACCGATACCGTTTTTCCTGTATCAAGTATGAGTACCGATATTTATTTCCCCGGTACCCCGCGATACCGAATATCGATACCGGAAGTCCCATTAAGGAAGCCAGGCAGCGTGTAAAGACTCGCCATCCAGCTTCCTGACTAGCAGGGAAGCCGTCTCCATGCTTCCTCGACACCAGGTGACGAGGAAGCATGGAGTTGGCTTTCTGGCCAATAAGGAAGCCGGGAGGGCCGGTAATGACTCGCCGCCTGGCTTCCTCATCGGCCATCTTCCCGACCAATCATGAAGCTAGGCGGCGAGTCATTACACGCTGCCCGGCTTCCTGATTGGTTGGGAGGCTGACTCCATGCTCCCTCATCTCCAAGTGACGAGGGAGCATGGAGCCGGCTTCCCGGCCAATCAGGAAGCCGGGCAGCGTGTTATGACCCGTTGCCTGGCTTCCTGATACCGGAAGTTTGGGTATCTGGCTAGGCTATTCGCCCAAATACTCTGTATCGGTATCAGTGCATCCCTAGTGACAAGCCAAGGCAAGAACTCAACCCTGAGAAGGACGGAAGCCCACTTGCCTGATCTATCTATCTATCTATCTATCTATCTATCTATCTATCTATCTATCTATCTAGCTATCTAGCTGTCTGTCTGTCTGTCTGCCTGTCTGTCTGCCTGTCTGTCTATCTATCTATCTCTCTACAGAATAGTGTTTCATTCAAAATCACCAAGGAAAAGCCTACAAGTTTCAGAGGTTGTGAACGCTCTCCTTCAAACGTCTGGACTCGACAATAACAGAAACACAGAGTTTGGCTGCCAAGTGAGAACGAAACTTCCCAACACAACAAACTATTATCTGTGTTTTCATTCACAGAGTATTTCCACTTTTGAGAGAACCCCTCTGTATGTTTCCAATGTGTTCCTATTCACACAACATTTTCGAAAATTATCTTTGCCTTTTGGCTGGATTGTTGCAGCAGGCAACATGGCTGATTCCAGGATTTTCTCAGCACCTTCACAGTGATCTGTCCTTATGGAAAGACATAGGACTGAAATTTGAAGATCGTGTTTCTCTCATTAACTTCATTAACATACAATGTAGTCGCCACCCTCACCCCTCACAGCCTCTAATAACATTACCAAAGAATGAGAAGCCCAGATAGCGAGGATAACTTGCAACAAACTTGTGGCGGGGTGAAATTGTAATTTTGTTAACTTGCTGCACATATTCCTGGCAGGTTGTAGACTTGCAGAACACTCGCAGCACAAGTTCTAGGCGACACTTTTTGAACTTGTAGCAAATTTTTTTGTCAAGTCTACAGCAAGAGTCCTGAAGGTCTTAGCAAGAGCTCTGCGAGCTCGCTGGTCTGGAGACTTGCAATGCAGACTCGCTGTAATTGTGCAACAAAATTGTGAAGCTCGGCAAGTCTGCAATAGTTTAGCAAGTCATTATCAAACTTGCAGCACAATTTCTTGCTATCTGGGAGCAAGAAGAAATTTAGAACCCTTAGGTCTCGTTCACACCTAGGCGTATTCCATATGCGCGTCTGTCGCGGTAAAAAAAGTCGCGCGACAAACGCGCGTTTCCGAAGGCTACTTGGCTGTATCCCAATGGAAACGCGCAACAAAACGGCCCAAAGTAGTACATGTACCTTTTCAGGCGTGGGCCGTTTTGTAGCGCGTTAGGGACGGGCGGAGATACGCCAAGGTGGGAATGAGACCATTGAATACAATGGGATTTATATTTTTGAGCGTTTTGTAGAGCGTTCGTCGAGCGTAGAGCGCGCTACAAAACGTTCAGGTGTGAACGAGGGCTAAGAAGCCAAGAAACCCTAACTCAAGGAAAAGCAATTTAAATGGCAAGAAGCGTCTTAGAAATATATCCTTCTCAGCTTATGCACTGTGAATGGGAACATGTAACAAATATAAAATAGGTGTTATCCCAATTTGGCTGCTAAAGTGGAAATACACTTGAAGTGATTCAGTGTAACAAAACAGCACACGGTGTCCATGAATCTTATGGTGACTGACATCTTTTCTCAGGATGAGGCTCTTTCACAAAGTAACCCTGCTACCCAAATCTCCACATCCCAGCCCACACATCTCCCTCGACGTCCCTTCATCCAGAAGTGAAGAGCTCCTGGGTGTTGGAGCTGAATCATCACTTTCCATCCTAAATCTCAGCTGGCTCGCCAACGTCGGTGTCAACCTACATATTCTGAACAGCAAGACTAATCCCCAGAAGGGGGTATGAGGCTGTATGGAAATAACGGCTTTGTCGTATCCTCAGAGGAATTATGCCTGCTGGGTCTGACAGGCTGTGACAGAACACACGGGGAACACACGGAACATGTAGGATTAGATTTAATGAGCTTGCACGTGTTGCAAAGTATCGGCACAGGTGCTTAGAGAATGAGTTACAATCTGACGATCTTAAAGAGGTCCTTCACTCTCTCTCCCAACCGAAACTAGTTACTTAAAGTATT
>NW_017306853.1:961796-972892 GCF_000935625.1 Nanorana parkeri | reverse complement strand
GGGGGGCAGGGACATGGGAGGAGGTGGAGTAGGCCGGGGCCCAGCAGAGCCGGTCTGGCGGCAGAGGAGGCCAGGCCCCAGCAGAGCTGGTCCTGCAGTGGTGGAGGTCAGGGGGCCCAGCAGCGCCAGTCCAGTGTGTCCGGCGGCAGAGGTGGAGGAGGTCGGGGCCCAGCAGCGGCAGGTAAGAGGAGCTGCGTGTGCAGGGAAAGGGACTTCAACCAGCCCACCTGAGAGTGACCCTGCCGAGCCCATTATAGAGAGTCTCAGAAGGGCTGTGCAGGATCTATGGTGGGCTCTGCAGTTTCACTCTCAGGTGGGCTGTGTGGGGTCTCAGATGGGCTCTGCAGGATCTCAGGTGGGCTACGCGGGGCCTTAGGTGGGTCCTTAGTTCAGTGCATTAAGTCCTGAGTCCAGTGCGTTACCAGTGCGTTACTGAGTCCTGAATCCAGCGCCTTACTAAGTCCAGAGTCCAGAGCGTTACTAAGTCCAGAGACCAGTTCATTACTAAGTTCTGAGTCCAGTGCGTTACTATGTCCTGAGCCCAGTGCGTTACTATGTCCTGAGCCCAGTGCGTTACTATGTCCTGAGTCCAGTGCGTTACTAAGTTCAGAATCCAGTGCGTTACTATGTCCTGAGCCCAGTGCGTTAGTATGTCCTGAGCCCAGTGCGTTACTAAGTTCAGAATCCAGTGCGTTACTATGTCCTGAGCCCAGTGCGTTAGTATGTCCTGAGTCCAGTGCGTTACTAAGTTCAGAATCCAGTGCGTTACTATGTCCTTAGCCCAGTGCGTTACTATGTCCTGAGTCCAGTGCGTTACTAAGTTCAGAATCCAGTGCGTTACTATGTCCTGAGTACAGTGCGTTACTAAGTCCTGAGCCCAGTGCGTTACTATGTGCTTAGTCCAGTGCATTACTAAGTTCAGAGTCCAGTTCATTACTATGCCAGAGTTCAGTGCGTTACTAAGTTCAGAGTCGGAAATGTGCACAACCCCCCACAGCCAGAAGTATAAGCACTAATATACACACAATAAGGTTCCATTCACACCTGTATCTTTAGGTGCAATTAGGGATTCCTATATCAGGAACTTGCGTTTTCCTGCAGCCGGAATCCCCAATGTGGCGTTTACATGCGGCAACTGTCACCCATTCAAGTTAATGATCAGGTGACAGCCGCTGCATGTAAATGCCTGCATACCGCATGCAATGGTATGTTACACGTGGCTCCCCCTGTTCCCTGCCCTTCCACACACAAAATAATATGCTACCTCTTTTAAGCGCCCCCCACCCACAAAACATAATACACTCCCCCTGTTCCCTGCCCCCCCCCACACATAAAATAATATGCTCCCCCTGTTCCGTGCCCCCCCCCACACATAAAATAATATGCTCCCCCTGTTCTCTGCCCCTCACACATAAAATAATATGCTCCCCCTCCCTCACACACAAAAAAAGAATAAAGAGCCCCCTCACCTGCTTACATTGTTGCAGGGAGGCGAGGAGTAGACATGTGCGATTCGTTTCGTTCCGAAACGAAATTCGGACGAATTTTCGGTAATTCGGAGATTCGGATGTATCCGAATTCCGAATTACAGACATAAAGAATGCAAACGAATCCGAATTTCCGTTTCCGAAATTCGTTAGCGGTAGTTCGTTCCGTTTTCGTTTCTTATTCGTTTCGTTCGTTGGAGCAAAGTGACATTACAGGAGCTTCCCCTCAAATGTCACTTTGCTGCAAACGAACGAATGAATGAAACTAATAAGAAACGAAACGAACGTTCAAAACGAACTACCGCTAACGAATTTCGTCCCGAATCCAAATTCCGAATCCGAATTGACTTTCACACCCGAATCCCAAAAAACGAAATAACACAAATCCGAATTTAAAACGAAACTAAACTAAACAATTTTTTTGGCAGTGCACATGTCTAGTGAGGAGGCACATCATTCTCTGGTGGTTCAGTGGTTGATTAGTAAGGTCTGCACCTTTTGCTGGTGCAGACCTTACTAATCCATCCTTTCAGCCGGAGCTCAGAGCATCAGCTATGCGGTCTGCATCTGGCAGAGATGCACACCGTGTAGCTGCTCACGAAGACCACATGCCTGACTTGTCAGCCGGCTGCGGGCCACATAGTACCAGTTCGCGGGCCGCAATTAGCCCACGGGCCGGTACTTTGAGACTCTTGTCCTAGATTGTTCATTTCTCATGCCTTCTCCAAACTCTTCACCCTTTTGTGAATAACCCTGTAAAACTTCCACTGGAGAACTCCTGCGTTTCCAATGGTGGACCTCTTGCAGAGGAGATTGCTGACGCCTAAAATGTAAACCTTCCATTGGCAGACTCCTTCAGGAAAGACAGTAATGTGCAATACTTCCATTGGCGGACTCCTGTACTTTCAATGGTGGACCTCTTGCTGGGGAGATTGTTGACACCTAAAACTTTAAGCTTCCATTGGTGGACTCTTTTAGACAAGGCAGTACAGTGTTTTATTTCCATTGGTGGGCTCCTGGCTGGTGACATTGTTGACACCTAAAACTTGAACCTTCCATTGGTAGACTCCTTCAGGAAAGACGGTAATGTGCAATACTTCCATTGGTGGACTCCTGTACTTTCAATGGTGGACCTCTTGCTGAGGAGATTGTTGACGCCTAAAATTTAAACCTTCCATTGGTGGACTCCTTCAAGAAAGACAGTAATGTGCAATACTTCCATTTGGCGGACACCTGTACTTCCAAAGGTTGACCTCTTGCTGGGGAGATTGTTGACACCTAAAACTTTAACCTTCCATTGGTGGACCCTTTTAGACAAGGCGGTACTGTGTTTAATTTCCATTGGTGGGCCCCTGGCTGGGGACATTGTTGACACCTAAAACTTG
Organism: Nanorana parkeri; assembly: GCF_000935625.1. NCBI lineage: Eukaryota > Metazoa > Chordata > Amphibia > Anura > Dicroglossidae > Nanorana > Nanorana parkeri. Next base: position 970,020 of record NW_017306853.1, on the reverse strand, counting down.
AACCTTCCATTGGTAGACTCCTTCAGGAAAGACGGTAATGTGCAATACTTCCATTGGCGGACTCCTGTACTTTCAATGGTGGACCTCTTGCCGGGGAGATTGTTGACACCTAAAACTATAAGCTTCCATTGGTGGACTTTTTTAGACAAGACGGTACTTTGTTTTATTAACATTGGTGGGCCCCTGACTGGGGACGTTGTTGACACCTAAAACTTGAACGTGCCATTGGCAGACTCATTTAGAAATGACGGTAATGTGCATCACTACCGAGATCTAATGACGGCACTGCGACACATTTCCTGGAAAATCAGAGCTTGATATTAGCATGTGACTCATGCATCTAAATGACCCTTTCCCTATGTGATGAAACATGGAATATAAGAAAAAATGGATCTCACAAGTGGTCCGAAAACTCCTTAATCAATTCATTTTATTTGCGTCAAACTCGCCCGTAATTGTACAGTACAAATGCCCGCTGTACGTACCGTCTATGCATTTCTTTCCTCCTGCATGGTTACGGAGCTCTTCATAAAACAACTGATTGAATTCGTCGTCGACACAAGCGCTCATTAATTTTCAAAGTGCTGAAAACATAATAAGAAGCGATGAAAAGAGCCGTACAATTTGTTTCCCTTATTACATTATGTAGAGCGCTCATACAATTTCATACGTCTCACTTATTGTAATCGAAATTATACACATCCATCGAAGGCAATAACACAGACCGCCTATTTCCATAGAGGAACACACACGCTGAGATTAATACAAATATCTAAAGGGGACCCCAACCAACAGGTGTATATAAACAGCTGCCGGAGGTAAAATACGATGGCTCAACCTGCCTAAAATATTTGTAAGGTAAACGACAAACAAAATGACCAAAGAAAATTGGAGGGACACAAATATATTTCAAATATTCTTAGAATGCTGACATCCGGAAAAGATACCAAGAAAAGTAATTGAAGAAAAATAAAGCGCTCAAATAAAATATATATAAATATATACACTATAGTGATAATCGAATGCAGAGGCAATTATGATAACGATTAGATACATTTATATAGTCTTACAGATACCTTTGAGGGCAACCATAATGTTGATGCGGCGAGCGATTAAATCGAGTTTGACACCCCTGCTCTAAGGGATAGTCCCATAGAAAGCTCTGCTCTTGGCGACCTGGTAAGGCCTATTTTGGACCATGTTTTCCCAGATCACTAACACTAACAATGGTATTGTTTTCCAGTGTAGCAAAAATGAATCACCTGCGGAATGGATTTTCCATTACTCCCAAAACAGGTTGATAAGGGGTGGAGCAAATATTCAGAGGCTCAATGGCGTCATCTTTAAACTTCAATTGATCAAGTCGATACTTTAATGCTGACGCCGAACTCCCCAAAACTTTGAATTTGTTTTCTTCCGTGTTCTCCCACAAAGCCCTCCGCATTACACGCGATCATGGGCGGCTGATGCATCAAAGAAGTACAAAGCAGCCGGGTACGAGCAGAAACAGCTGGATGCCAATCCTCCGAGATTCACTCGTCAGATAGAGTTCTTTCATCTGCAACGTTTCTGGAATCCCTATAAAAACAGAATGATGGTTGGTTGTTTTTCTTTCTTATTTTAAACAAAGTTACTAACAGAACTTCGAAGTAAACCAGGACTGTGTTTGTTAGTTTGAAGAGAACTGGTCACGATTTGGCTTATATAGAAAACTGAATATAAGTGAATATTGTCATTTTGTGGCATTATTTATGAAACATATATCAGGCCCCTTACCTAGTCTAACTTGCCTTGTCTGAGGACAATTCTGGAGCTGTGAGGCCTCCCCGAGGTCCGATAGTTGCTGCCTTGTTACTACCCTGATTTAACCATCTGTGGACCTTGCCTTACGTCTATAAAAAAAAAATATGATTTACGTACCTTGGGCATACCTTGTACATCCTGGTTTTCCTTTCTCTCCATGACCTCTATACCTGGTGAAGTCAATGGAACTGGTTATCTGTGTTTTAATGAGCAAATAGACCTGGGACTGGGTCACTTGGATGTTCACCGAACCCAGCCGAAAATCCGGGTTCAGGAAATGTCCAAGAGAACCGATCCCAGGGCTGCCTGCCTCCTAGCCACTAAAGAAGCTGCGCACACCACCCAGCGTCATTGATTGTTAAGATGCTAGCGGATGAGTCACGTGGTACCCTACCCACCAAAGCTCCCCCCCCCCAAGGGAGAATGGCAGACCTGCAGGCTGCATACAAGTGATCTCGGCGACATCACCGGGATCATTTGTACAAAACAAGCGGCAGCTTCCCCGCTGTACATTTAGCTTTGCTTGCCCAAAGCAGGGCTAGATGTAGACAACAACTACACTGCATGTCCCGGGCATCAGGAAGTAGGAATACCACACCCCTGCTGCCCCTCTACTCCCTGCTGGTTGGCCTTGGATGGCCTTGTGGGAAATCAGGCCCTGTGTGTCCTACACAGGGGTGGCTTTGCCACACAGCATTATTGGTTGCTAGGATGCCAGCTGCCGAGCTTCACAGCATCAGTGGTTGCTAGGGCACAGGCAGATATACCATAGTAACCGATGATGCTGTGTGGCTGCCAGTGTCCTAGCAATTAATGTCAGTGGTTGCTAAGACTCTGGTAGCCCCGAGGGTTGGTATGGTGTGCCCACCTGCATCCTATCAACCAATAGCACTGTGTGGCTAAACCACATGTCAACCAATAATGCTATGTGTGCCAGGCAGCATCATTGGCGGCTACGAAACAGACGTTGTTTTGGCAAGCGGGCAAACTGGCCAAATCATTCAGTGGAACTGCAAACAGCTCGGTCTCACTTCGAAAAGTATAGTTGACCCGAACCCCAATTTGACACCCAGGTAGGGTTGCCACCTGTCCAGGATTCACCCGGACAGTTCGGGTTTTGAATGCTGTGTCCGGGTTTCATGGCAGCAGAAACCCGGACACAAGATGTCAGGCAGACAGGGGCAACCAAAATTAAGATAGGGGGCTACTGCCCCCCCACTGAAAATAGTCTCAACTGTGATATTTACATATGAATGGACGGCACTTTTTACATATGAACAAGCCACCACTCATTCTCCCACAAAAATGACCATGCGTCGCTGGAGTGTTCGGGTTTCGCTTGAAGAAGGTGGCAACCCTACACCCAGGTCCTGGTTTCTCTGGTTCTCTCTCAGTATATTTCTCCTTCAAGTATAAACATCGTGTTTCCCCCTCGCTTGTGTTCATTGCATTTCAACATCTGTCATAGAAGGTCATTTGAATATGTCACCCTGTAGCCAGAAAAGGGCATCTCCTAAGAGACAACGCTTCCAATGTCACAATGCTTTCTATAAGCAAAGCCCTTGAATATCACTATAGAAGAGGAGCCGGGCCTGACCTAGGAAGGGGATAACAATCATTCCTGCCAGAAGAATAGGAGACAATTAGCAAAGCTCTGCATCTAGCTTCAGGCAGCTAGTCAAGGGTTCAACCACGACCCTTTTGTGCATGACGCAGATGTATAAAGGTCATGGCTAGCCTGAAAGCTCCAGAATCCACAGAGCGAGGGCAGAAAAACAACATTTTATAGGGTGAGGAAAAAAAAATATCATTCTATAGAGGAATTATATCGCCACTAATTAAAGAGGACCACCGGTGAGTGCCATGTACATCAAAACCTTTTGTAATTCCAAGAAAACGCGTTCTATGAAAACAAACAAAATAATAAGCTGTTGATGAGATTCTCATGCTTCCGGTCATGCACAAAATAGTCAGTGGAATTTCATAATTTTAGCAAAATAGTGTAACAGAAATGTAACAGCAGAAAAAGACCTATCTCTTTTCACTGACTGCCAATGACCATAAAGCAGGGTGGGAACAGATAACAGCTAACTGGCCTACTAGACAACATTCGTAGGTAGAGATAGAAAGACAACATCAGTGCCTTCAGATTGTTATGATTGAAATGTTGGTGAAGCACTGCACACCGGTCTGAAAGGCAACTCTTAAAGGTATAGTCCACTGTTTAACCTCAACCCCAGTTTCGGTTATGGGGCTGGAGGAAGTAAACCATGGACTACAAATCCGGTGAGGTCATGGCAAGAGCAGGAAGTCTTCCCATCAACAGATCCTGGTGAATGGATGATGTGACTGTGGGTGGAGCCACACATAGCCACGCTACATTTAAAAATACAAGATTCTGCAGGGTGAAGTACCCCATGATTTAGTTAAGGGGGGGGAGGGGTTGATGGTCAGGTTTGAGGAATGCGGCCATGTTTTATATTGCACTCTAAATATGGGTAGAGCATGAAACATAGTCCGGAGGTATGTCTATATGGTTGGAATAGAACCATCTCTCTACAAGCTGGTAAGACCAAGCAAGGTTACTATAGTATTGTTGCATAGAGGAGTTCAAGTGATGAGAGTGTCTTGTAATTCCAAGAAAACGCGTTCTATGAAAACAAACAAAATAATAAGCCGTTGATGAGATTCTCATGCTTCTGGTCATGCACAAAATAGTCAGCGGAATTTCATCACTTTGGCCCAGTAGTGTAACATAGAAATGTAACAGCAGAAAAAGACCTAGGGGTCTGTTCATCAATGTTCTCACATATAAGATTGCATTAACAATGAACAGATCTTGGAAGAACATTGGGTGAATCTAGGGTGAAAACATTGATAAATGGACCCCATAGCGGTCAACTGAGTCTGCTTAATTTGGCTTTTTTTTTTTTTATTATATTTTTGTACAGACCAAAGTCTACCGAAGCATATCTAAGTTCACTTACTGTTGATGACTCACTACCTCAACGAGAATTCCAAAAACAACTCTTGGGATAAAAGCAGGGGCATCCCGAGGCCGGGTGTCACCCGGAGCGGATACCGGGTGACACCTTGCCGTGACGTCATCGCGCATGCGTGTTGCGTGGCCATCTATCTGATACCTGCCGGTGGCCATCTTAGTGGTGGACGCCGGCAGAGAGAGGAGGGGACGTTCACCCGGCGGGATAAGGTATGCCGCCGGGGTCCCCTCCTCTCTCCTGCAACTGTCGGGCTCTCGGTCCATGGCCAAGTGCCTAACTTTTCAGAGGGGGTGACACCAAATTGTCTGTCAGTCATTTTAGTGTCACCCCTCGCAAGGTGTCACCCAGGTACAGACAGCATCCCCCCCTCCCCCCCTTGTGATGCCACTGGAGCAAAGTAACACTATCTATAATTAGTTTGGAACTTTCCTCCTGCTGGTTTGGGGTCGTGTCCCCGAGTTCTTGATCTTAGCTTCTTATTGAAAACACTGACCTCCTGAACCTTACTCACAACCTTCATGTATTTAAAGGTTTCAGTCATGTCCAGAATCCTTTCCCTTCTTTCCTCGAACCTGTACCTGATTGGAGTCAATGAAGTAGGTAAAATGAAGGTGGTTTTGGTGGTTTTCTTAAGGGTTTCAAATGGCTTCTGAGGGTGTTAGGAGCTTCCTGGACCTGTTCTTGTGCCAAAAAAGACCCTCATTAACCTTATTTTTTCATAAAAAAGCAAAGAAGACAGCAAAAAAATGAATGAATAATATAATCATGATTAATAATAATAATTAATAATAATAATTAACTCTTTTCATTGCCTGCCAAATGGCTCCTAAGGATGTTAGAAGCTTCCTGAACCTGTGCTTGTGCAAAAAAAGACCCTCATTAACCTAATTCTTCACAGAAAAGCAAAAAAATTATAATAAATAATAATAATTAATAATAATAATACATATTCATAATAATACATATTCATAATAATAATAATTATTATTATTATTAATAGACGCAGTACTCTTTTCATTGTCTCCCAATGACCATAAAGCAGGGTGGGAACAGATAAGAGCTAACTGGCCTACTAGGCAACATTCGTAGGTAGAGATAGAAAGACAACCCAGAATGCATTGGCTAGTGATGAATGAGCTGGCCTGGCTTCAGTTCTCTTGCATGTTCACCAAACCCAGACAGAAATCCAGGTTCAGCAAATGTCCAAGCCAACCGTACCCAGGGCTGACTGTGTCCTAGCAACCAATGATGCTTTATGACACTCATTGCTTCATTGGTTGCCAGGATGCTAGCGGCATAGATGCATATCATCATTAGTTGCTAGGATGCAGGCGAGTGCACCATAACAACTTTGTGGAGCCACTTGTGTCCCAGAAAGCAATGACGCTATGAGATCCACACAACGCCATTGGTGTCAAGATGTTTCTAAGAAGCCAACAGCTCCACTGGATCATAGATTGCTATGGTGTACCCGCCTGCATCCTGGCAACCAATGACGCTGTGCAGCTCAGCCACTGGGAAACCAATGATGCTGTGTGGCTCAGCCACGGGCCAGCCAATGATGCTCTGCAGCTCAGCCCCTGGTCAACCAATGACACTGGGTGGCTGAGCCACCAATCAACCAATGATGCTGTGTGGCTCAACCACCAGTCATCTAATGACGCTGTGCGGCTCAGCCACCAGTTAACCAAGGACTCTGTATGGCTCAGCCACAAGTCAACCACTGACGCTGTACAGCTCAGCCACCAGTCAACCACTGAAGCTGTGTGGCTCGGCCACTGGTCAACCAATGAAGCTTTGCGGCTCAGCCGCTAGTCAACCAATGACACTGTGTGCCTCAGCCACCAGTCAACCAATGATGCTATATGGCTCAGCCACCAGTCAACAAATGAAGCTGTGCGGCTCAGCCACTGGTCAACCAATGAAGCTGTGCAACTCAGCCACCACTCAACCAATGAAGTTGGTGCGAGTGTCATCAGTTGCTAGAACACAGAGGCAGGTTCGATGGGCGGGTGGGCGAACTGGCAAAACCATTTGTCCGTTGGGTGAACTTGGGTTCAGGTCAAACTTGTGGCCATCCTGAACCCAAAACTCAACCTTATTGTATATAATTGAGACTTACAAATAAAGATTTTACGCATTCAACAAATATCTGTGACACTCCCACCCTTTGAAGGTCGTGTTTTTTTAAGGGATTAAGATCTCTATAAAATAAAACCTTCTGATCTTCAGATGATCAGCAATGCCTTCCTATGGGGCACTTTCCATCCTGGTGACAATGGTGAGCAGGACAGAGGGGGTGGATCTCCCCACTATGGATACAGACAGGAGCTCCTTCCCTTCCACACTCAGTCCAAATAAAAAATACTTTTTTGATTAGAGATATATTTTAAATTAGTGGAAATTTACACAGAATGGTCTGTGCCTTTCATACACACACATGGCGGTGGAGAGTGCGGCAACCAGGGTACCAAAGCACCCACATGTCAGGTTTGTCCTCTGATGACTCCTCCATATAGCGCAGGCGGGGACAGAGTTACATTAGCACTTTCCAATTCAGCAATAAGAACTGTTTTAGGAGATGAAATCTGACACAGGGCACCGCAGAGACACTCCAACAGAGATAATAAGTCTGTTTAGTCAATTATTCATATTCCACAGTCTGTGGCTTTTGCTTAAAACACGGAAATTCACTTCACAGAGGAACAATAATAGTTTATGACGAGTTATAATTTATTTTGCAAATGGTCCTTGTTGGGTTCATAAAATGTTTCTCTTTCTTTCCCTCACCGGCCATTTTATCTTAAAGGAGAACTATGAGGGTCCGCTCCGGCGTCTCAGTATACCGCGAGCTGTAGCTCGCGGTATACTGAGCTTAGGGTGACGGGGGGACGCTAGTTTGTGTCCTCCCGTTACCCTAAGGAGAACTATGGGGAAAAGCCTTAACCCCATACTTCTCCTTTAAATAATGTTTTTTCAATTTTCTGAGCCCACAGTCATTTTTCTCAACGGCTACTGAACCATGCCTGAACTCTGTGTGCTGCCACAACCCTGAAATGTGCCACTCACAAATGTCATCTTAAAGGGCAGAGGCCTAGCTAGAAACCTCAGGGCCCCCCGGAGCAAGAAACCATAAAGGGCCCCCCACTCCCCCCATGAATAAATGTGGTGCCTTCGCAGTTACTGGGGTGGTGCAGGTGTGTAGTCCTAGGAGGCAGGGCCACCAGTTGAAATCTTGGGACCCCATACAGTTTGGACTGTGTTTATTTATTATTATTAATCTTTTTTTAATTTATTTTTTTATCACATTTTTTAATTTTTTTAATTTTTTACTTTTTATCAATTTTTTATTTTTTTCCCATTTTTATTTATATATTTTTTTTACTTTTTTCCCCACTTAATCTTCTCCCACTCTATCT
>NW_017306853.1:961338-961775 GCF_000935625.1 Nanorana parkeri | reverse complement strand
TACAAAACGGAACCCCGCTCTACATTTAGCCCTTCTTTCCCGAAGCAGGGATTAATATAGAAAAAATATACCTGCCCAGCACCCCTTCAGACCGCCGCCCCCAAGTGGCGGAACGCCAGGGCCCAGTGGCAAATGTGACCGTTGCGACCCTGGTACTCAGTGTTAAGGGGTATTTCCAATCACAAATCCATTACGACTAGTGCTTACCTTCGCTTGCTACTAATAAGGTAGAAAAATAGACATCTTCAGACAAATCTCTTTACATTTTGACATTCGGATGCATCTGAATCTCTGAATTCGAATTTATCCAAGTTCCGGTTACACTTGAATTTCCGAATTTGAATGCATCTAAAATTTCAGATGCATCTGAACTTCCGAATTCGAATGAGAGCGAATTTTGTTTCCCGATTTTGTCCGAATTGCTAAATATCCAATCC
>NW_017306853.1:945972-961293 GCF_000935625.1 Nanorana parkeri | reverse complement strand
TAAACCTCATCTGAATTCATCCGAACCATAAATAAAAAATTTGGAACGATCCGAACCCCGAAAAGACAAAAATGTCGATCCGAAATGAAAACGCAAAATTTGAATTGATCAGAATTCTGCAGGCTGATCACTGGGGGGAGGGGAGACTGAGGAAATGTTTCTTCCTGCCTGAAGCAGACTGATCACTGGGGGAGGGGAGACAGAGGAAATGGTTCTTCCTGCCTGCAGCAGACTGATGACATCATCTCAGCCTATGCAAAGACAATTGCTGGAGGTGAAGAATGGCTTCTTAATAGGGATGCACCGATATATCGGCCGCCGAAACAAACCGGCCGGAAATGGCACTTTTGTGCCGATACAGCAGCGCATCCCTGCTTTCTTTCCTCCCCGCTGGGACACAGAGCAGCGCCCAGCTGAGAGAAAGTGTGACAGCCGGCCGAGCGCTGCGGGAGGAGAGCGCTGTGAGCAGCCGGCGTCCCTCTTCCCCGCACCGCTCAGCCTCCTATCACAGTCCGGCATAGCGGTGTGTGGGCGGAGACAGGAGGCTGAGCTCTCCTCCCCGTACCGCTCGCTCAGCCTCCTGTGACAGCTGTCAGGATGAAAAGCGGGTGCAAGCAGTCAGGGATCGCTGAGTGTTTGTAGATAATTATTTTCTATTTTAAAAGGTAAATATCAGAGGTCTGTTTAGACCCCTGATATTTCTCCAGAAGCCCCTAAAAGTAAAGTAAAAAATAAAAATCTTTAATACAAAATGAAAAAATAAAAACAAATATTAAAAAAATACAAAGTTTCTAAAAAATAAATAAAAATAAAATATTTGAAAAATTTTAAAACATTAAAATAAAAAAAACATTTTCGGTTTCGGCCTGACAATTTTTTTTATTTTATTTCGAGTTCCGTTTCGGTTTTGACGTTTCCATTTCGGTGCACCTCTACTTTTTAATGAATAAAAGTTGGAGCTTTTCTGGGCAATGATCCCGCTGCTGTATATGGTGACATGTGAGGGATCTTTTCTTGCAGACTTGTAATGTAACTTCCCCTTTAATATTTATCCACGAGGTGAAATACAACTAAAGGGTTAAAGTGGATATCCAGCAGGTTGGGACGGGTTACACCATTTTTCCTTTTCCCCCTAATAGAAAACAAACGAGCGATTGATTTTTGCTCAGTCCCGCGTCCACAACGCGATGATCTGTCGCTTCGTAGAAATCGGCGCGCAGAGTCACCGCGGCGGATGAAGAGAACATGTTCGGATTAAAGGTCCTCGCCTTGGAAGCGGCTTCTGTAATTTTCAGAGCTGACATCGGTTTACTGCATGAAAACAATTCAACCCGCCGCACAAAGATCCCTTCCCAGGAGGGCGGCACAGCTGACCGCGCCGCTTTCCCTCTCCCCGGCGGATATTGATTTTTGAAATTACCTCTGTCCGCGGGTCCGTGTGGACAATTAGCTCGGCCTTTAACTGGCGAAGCGTCAAAAAGGTTTTCTATCACCGGAACCAAAAGGGCAGAAAAACAAAGTTTTGTACAAGGGGCCACGCCGAGGGTTGTGAAGAAAATCACGGGCCGGAAGAAGGAAAAGATGATCCCTGCTGCTTACTGCGGTACAAAGCTGGGGCCCGCTAATCCCTATAGGACAGTCCTGGTGACCTGCGTGTGAGGGACATTAAGGGGGTCTATTCACAAAGCTGCAGAAGGATCTAGCCGTAGCTTCGGCTGATCCTTCGGCCCCAGGGCCCCTTCGGTTCATTGGAACCAAAGGGCTGCTGAACGGGCTATTCACTATAGCCCGTACAGCTCCCGAAGTTGGCCGAGCGGCTCAGTCGAGCCGAAGGCATATGCTTCAGCTCAACGGAGCCGAGGTGAAAGTCGAAGCTGGCCGAACGGCCGGCCACTGGGCGGCCAACACCCTGCTACTGACAACGGGGCGGAGTCAGCCGTCATCTCACGGCTGGCTCCGGTCACTTGCAGAGACAGATTCCCAGGTAACCAGGGATGCTGATCTGTCATTACACCGAGAACTCGCCGGGTTCTCAGTGTGTAATGACTGATGGGCGTCCCTGGTTACCAGGTAACCAGGGACGTCCATCTGTCATTACAATATGATATGAGCTTAGCAGACAGGCGGTGATATGAAAGCCGACTCTGCTGAGCTCTCATTCTAATGACAGATCAGCGTCCCCTGGTTACTGGGTGACCAGGGGACGCTGATCTGTCATTAGGTTGAGAGCTTAGCAGAGCCGGCTTTCAAATCACCGCCGGCTCCGACAAGCTCTCATTGTAATGACAGCTGGTCCCCGCCAATAGAAAACAGTTGGGCGGAGCTAGCTGTCACTGCTAACTCCGCCCAATCGTTTTCTATTTTTTTCCCCCCACTTCTTTTGACTGTTTTTCTATTCTGCTCGCTACCACAGAGGTGCCGAGCAGAATAGCCAAGCCGAATGCCGCTCAGCAACTAACAAGACACACAGAGACAGGATAACTATCCCACACCTGACAATACAAGCTGCCTGAACTACACGCATTGCCTGACACTTATCCCAAGCCAGAAATTGCTCTAGCCACCAAGTGGGACCAACATGGCGGACCTTAGATGGTTACACGTGTTGTTATATTCAGTATTCATATCTGGGCTCCTGCTCTTGTTCCATCTCACCTACTGGAATGGAAGCTTTGACCATATCACATCCATGCGAATCTCTTCCCTGGTGTCCAACAAATCCTTTCCCTTTAATCATGAACATCCATTGACCTACGGAGCGTCTCTCTTATATAGGGATCACCCTCCCTTTCATCTCCATTACTCTCCTCGTTCTCTTCTCCATTAACTATTCATCTTGAGTGAAGGTTCGCAAGGAATTAAAAGCCTGCTTGAAGGCCTTGATAATATTTTGGTCTTTGAACGTTTATTTGACAGGTAGACGGTCCGCTGAGGCTTGTTAGGCCTTGGAGGGAACGGGGTGGAGGAGTTCTGGCAGTGACTGATGTCTTCTGGGCAGTATAATCACAGCATGTTAATGTACATACATGCATTGCATTATTAATGCCTCCTTTGTTTTATCCAAGCAGTGCCGGCCATGCGTGTCAATAGCATGTAGCTAGCCCGCAGGCTGAATATTATTGAAAGGGATGGTTTGGAGTTTAAAGTGTGACTCCAGTTTTACTGAGAAAAAAATAAAATAACTCCCTCTGAGTGATCTATGTACACCAGTGACGTGCGGTACCTCCGCTTCTTGGTGAGCCCCGCCTCCAGCACACCCAGCCCTGCCCCCAGCATGCCCCGCCCCACCCCCAGCATGTCAAAGCCACACCCATATCCCGCGGAAGCCCCATCCCGACGAAGCCCCGTGTAGTGTGAAGGATTGAGGAGACAGGGAGGAGCCTCCCTATCCCTCACTTGCTCATCACTGCTGAGGCATCGAGATCGATGGCCTCAGTGGGGGTTTTTTCTTTGATTGGACAGCTTGAACCAATGGCGCTTTGCCATTGGTTAAAACCATCCGCAGAGCTCACGCCTCTAACAAAGAGTAGAGGCTGTGACAACTCTTGCCTCACTAAGTTAGGTTACACAAGCAGTGGGGAAGCCCGCTGCTGCGTAACCTAACTACCTGTCAAAAGCCGGATGCAGCGCCGCCTGTAATTAACATCCAGCGCTCCGCCCATGACAGGATACACAACGGGGAGGCTTTCCCTGCTCTGTAACCTGTAACAAGCCGATCTGAATGGAGAAAAAGCTGTCAGCTTCAGATATGTACACTGAATACAAGGTATGGGCAGGTTGGCGGTGCATAATTGTTTTCAATTTGGAATGCAGTGTACCTTTAAACTCATAATGTCAGGTTGTCATATGAATTTTCTGTACACGGAGAGGTCGGCTCATTTGCGGCACCATCAAACCTATTTGCCATGTTCCGGGATTTCCAGGAAAGTAGCTCCATCGCATTTCAGGAAATTGTAAGCTAAATCATCTTGTCATATACATAATTCTGAGGACGGGAACGACATGTGACACGCGAAGCTTCCATTTACATCTCAATGACTTGGACTGGGTCAGGTCCATGTAAATTAGGGGGACGGAGAGTTTACATTACCGGGAGAAGACGACAGCCGCGGATCTGTTCACCCGCCAGAAGCAAACTGGGAGATAGCAGGAGATTTCCATGCGTGGGTTCCTTATATCTAGGGGGTTGTAGAGAAAGTATACGGCATTGGGGAGGTGACATCACAGGGGGGCGCCCTAATGACATCACTTTAAGGTTTTGCCACCTTTTCTTGAAGGAAAACTCAAACACTCTAGCGGCACGTGGCAATTTATTTTGGAGAATATACAGGAGAGAGCGAGGAGAGACAGCCAGGGGAGAGAGGAGAGACAGCTAGGGGAGAGAGAGGAGAGACAGCCAGTGGAGAGAGGAGAGACAGCCAGGGGAGATAGGAGAGACAGCCAGGGGAGATAGAGGAGAGACAGCCAGGGGAGAGAAGAGAGACAATCAGGGGAGAGAGGAGAGACAACCAGGGGAGAGAGGAGAGACAGTCAGGGGAGAGAGAGGAGAGACAGCTAGGGGAGATAGGAGAGACAGCTAGGGGAGATAGGAGAGACAGCCAGGGGAGAGAGGAGAGACAGCTAGGGGAGAGAGAGGAGAGACAGCTAGGGGAGGGAGAGGAGAGACAGCCAGTGGAGAGAGGAGAGACAGCCAGGGGAGATAGGAGAGACAGCCAGGGGAGATAGAGGAGAGACAGCTAGGGGAGAAAGGAGAGACAGCCAGGGGAGAGAAGAGAGACAATCAGGGGAGAGAGAGGAGAGACAGCCAGGGGAGAGAAGAGAGACAATAAGGGGAGAGAGAGGAGAGACAGCCAGGAGAGTGTAAGGTCGTCCGGGCACGTCCGGCGACGAGTGTGCGCTCCAGGGTGGAACGCACCCGGAAGTGCATCACCGCTGTTCACGCCTCCCCACTATTACGCCGGCCGATGCGTTCCACCCTGGAACGCGGAAGTCCGAGTCGCGTCATTCAGGTTCCTGCGCTGGCAGCCTATTTAAAGGCTCCTGCGAGGTTAGCAAGGCGTTCCACTATTGAGGATCGAACGCCCTGCTAACCCTCCAGCTAACCAGCCATTGGGACCCGCCAGCACTGGACCGTAGCCTGCCATTTGGGACTTGCTAAACCCCCTGTTGCCTCTGGACAGCTAGCCGCCTCAACAGCCTGCCAGGAGGATCTCCCACAGCTGCCATCACTGTGCTGACATCCACCCAGCAACTCCACTCTGCAAAACACCGCTCTCCAATACTCCTTTCTGCTAACAGCAAGTACTCTGCATCTATGGTTTCATTTGTAATGTCAGTGAACTACTTACACTGATCAGTATTGGGGTTACAATTGACTTTATTTTCGGTTGGAGTACTTCGTTGTTTAGACACTACCTGCCCAATACTCTTCCTAAATTATATGATTCATATGTCCTTAATTAACAGTGGCCTATGAAGTAATAGCCACTACTGCTCCGCTGAGTCACATACCGGTATATGATGCACGAACCTCTAACTCGCCGTTAGTTGTGAGTGACGCCAGAGGTTCAAGCCTGAATTACCGCCATATTACTCAGTCCAGAGCCCAACTCCTCCTAATAACTCAGTCGCTGAGATCCTGTTACATATCCGCTGGGACCCGGGCGTGACAGAGAGAGAGGAGAGACAGCCAGGGGAGAGAGAGGAGAGACAGCCAGGGGAGAGAGGAGAGACAGCCAGGAGAGAGAGGAGAGACAGCCAGGAGAGAGAGGAGAGACAGCCAGGAGAGAGAGAGAGAGGGAGGAGAGACAGCCAGGGGAGAGAGAGAGGAGAGACAGCCAGGAGAGAAAGAAGAGACAACCAGGGGAGAGGGAGAGGAGAGGCAGTAAGCGGAGAGAGCGAGGAGAGACAGTCAGGAAAGAGAGAGAGGAGAGACAGCCAAGGGGGAGAGCGAGGAGAGACAGCCAGGAGAGAGCGCGAAGCCAGACAGCCAGGAGAGAAAGTGAGGAGAGACAGCCAGAAGAGAGAGGGGGAGAGAGAGTGAGGCGAGACAGCTGAGAGAAAAAGAGGAGAGACAGCCAGGGGAGAGAGTGAGGAGAGACAGCCAGGAGAGAAAGTGAGGAGAGACAGCCAGGGGAGAAAGTGAGGAGAGACAACCAGGAGAGAGAGCGAGGAGAGACAGCCAGGAGAGAGAGGAGAGATAGCAACACATCTGCCTGAAGCAGAACCCCTGAGCCCTTCAAGACTTATCTTACCCTGTGTTTCAGACACCTCCTTGCTCCCCGAGTTCCACCATCCCTCCGTGTCCCGTGCCTCCTCCATGCACTCAAGTTGGAACACCAGAACCCCATGGTTGCTCCTGTCCGCCTGACATCGTGACAGCTTGTGTCCGGGTTTCAGTTGGCCTTAAACCCGGACACATCACATACAGGACTCAAAACCTGGACCTTCCATGTGAATCCTGGACAGGTGGCACCCCTACATCACTTCTATTAATGGAAAGGATGACATCACAGAGGGCGACACTTCCTTATCCCCCACTGAGGAAATGTACTGCTTCCTTATTTGAGCACCTAATTCACAGGGGGGCAGAAAGTCTCGCCCCGTATTGTTGCCCCTGTGGTGTTAAAGCAGAAATTTCCCCTTTGCATCCCTCCAGGCCACTAGAGGTCACTCTAATGGGGGAAGGGAGCTTGCACTTCCAGCTTTGGGGGTCTCTCACTGGGCACTCTGCCTTACTCTGCACTATTTTCTTAATACAATAATACAGTGCAGATAATTTAATTTGTGGCGCAAAATGAAGGGTTTTAAAGAGAACCTGTCATGACAGCTCGTCCCCCAGGCCAAGCTTCTGCAAGCTGCAGAGGTGTGTTCTATGCCGGAGCTAGAATCGGCAAACGGCTGCCGGAAGAGAAGCCTCGGCTCTGATAAGTAATAACCATCCTGGTTTGTTTTCCAAAATTTCTAGATTCAAGATGCTAAAGCCAGTTTCCTGCTATAGAATAGGTACCAACTCCTCTGGTGGTCTCCTGCCTCCCCTCTGTTCAAGCTCTGCAGCCTCCACCGGTCTATTTGACATTTGATGGATGTCTGTGCCCCATTGCATGTGCTCTGGCTCCATCTTCACACCCCTACATCACTATAGGACTCGGCCATGTAGGGATCAGAGACAGGAACCAGCACACCCTAGGGTACACAGGCACCTTAAGAGTCAATTGCCAATGAGACCGATGGAGGCTGCAGCGTCGAAACAGAGGACAGAAGGAAGGAACAGGCCACCGAAGGGGCATAATACTTCTAGGAACCTGGCTACCACAGGGTGGCTTTAAGAGGGGTCTAGCTAACCTCTGTCAATTTTTGGTGGACTAACCCTTTAAACTTTAAAGTAAACCTGTCCAGGAAGAAGCATGAAGGCTGCCATTGCTTCTGGGGGGATTGCGGGGTCAAAGTCTCCTCTCCAGTCTGGGATGAGCTCAGGTTTGGGCCGAACCCAGTCTGAACCTGAGCTCCTCTGAACGAAAGAAAGCTCCTTCCTCTGCTGCCCAATCCACCATGGTCAGCAGCTACCTGTAAGCAGAGGAGTGAAATGCAGTGATGTCATTGAGTTTATATGGCCACATGGCTATATATGGCCAATGACATTGACCCAATATGGCCATATAAGGTCAATGACACCAGCACAAGCATCCCACCCCTTTGTTTATGTGCAGCCGTGTGGTGGGAAATGCCCCAGCCAGCAGATGATTGGCCCATAGCACTTCTGTGTTCAGAGGACCGCACCCGGTCCAAATCTGAGCTCATCCCTAATGCCTATAAGACCTTATATGTATACTTGTCCTGCGTAAGTGACCCAGAGTTTTGAAGCCATTGAATGGGCATGGCAACCAACTAGCAATGGCCGACTCCATGTTTCCCTCCCACCAGGTTCCTTTAAACAAACACCGGTGAAATCTCTATATCTTTGACAAAAGTTTTCAGCCGCGAATAATTCAATCCGTTACAAATCCCGATCAATAAAAAAACAAACTGATTGTCTGCTCCGGAATCATTCATACATAAAGACATCGCTTGGATTCAAGCCGGAGGGGCGGCGGCCCGTAAAGCGCCGTCCACAGCGTGAACCATCCGCGCGCCATCCTTCATCAGCGCGAGTCAATAAGCGCCACAGTCTAATTGCAACAATTTCGCACTCATCTGACGATTGTCTTACCAGCCAAGAAAATGATCCTTAAATTGCTCTCGCTTCTATCTCTTGAAGGGGGGGGATTTTTTTCACCTCCGTGCATTAATCAGGCGCTCGGAAGGAGACAACGCCACCGCGAGGGAAACGCAAATTTATATATGAATTTATAGGAAAAGCCCAACAGGAGATGCAACTAATTTCCCTCGGAAGTTTTGAAATTGGAGCATAAGCGGTTTTCCTCTCGCTGTTACATTGTGACTTGTGATAGAAGACGCAAAGACCCCCCTCCCCCCGCGCAGATAAATGGCACGGGATGGGGCCTGTACTATGTAAATGGATACTTATCATGGAACAAAAATGGCTTCAGCCGAGTGGAAGCGGGATCACTATTTAGCTGGCTGCTAAGCTGAGTTTTGAAAAAAAAGATAATAATTATTTCTCTCGATTGTACAGATACTGAACCGTCTTTTTTTCTATTCAAAGAAGATTACAGTGAACCCGGACGGAATGACATTTAGTGCATCATAAGCAACTGTTCTTTTTTTAGGGATGCACCAATATCGTTTTTTTTGGTATCGAGTACGAGTACCGATATGTTTTCCGGTACTCGCCGATACCGAATACCGATGCCGGAAGTCCCATTAAAGAAGCCGTGTGGCGTGTAATAATTCGCCACACAGCTTCCCGATTAGCAGGATTTCTGGCCAATGAGGAAGCCGGAGGGAAGAAGGCTAATGACTCGCCCTCTGGCTTCCTGATTGGCTGGGGAGCTGGCTCCATGCTCCTTGGTCACTGGGGAGCCGGCTCCATGCTCCCTGTTCACCAGGGACCATGATGCCGGCTTTCTGGCCAATCAGGAAGCCGTGGAGTGGGGAGGGGGGGAGTAATGACTCGCAGTCTGGCTTCCTGATTGACCAGCTTCGCGACCAATCAGGAAGCTGCTCGGCCTCCTTATTGGCCGGGAAGATGGTTCCATGCTCCCTCATCACCAGGGAGCATGGAGCCGGCTTCCTGGCCAATCAGGAAGCCGGGCAGCATGTAATGACTCGTCGCTTGGCTTCCTGATGCCGGAAGCTCCAGTCCGGGCTAGGCATTTTGGCGATTACTAGTATTGGTATCGGTGCATCATTAGTTGTTTTCCTTCCTTGTTCTCCTGCAGCCTCTTTGCAGACACTCTCTCCTTCCTGAGATCAGTAATGAGGCATCCAGTAATGAAAGATTTAAGCATTTTCAGGGACCCGATGGCTTTTAAGAATTGGGTGTTTGACAGTAGAAGGAGTGCGAACCGCACTTCCTATCACTGTTAGGCAGCTGTCAGGGCCCGGCCTTGGGGCAGCAGGGAGTAGAGGGGGAGCAGAGATGTGGAATTCCTATCTCCCGATGCCTGGGACATGCAGTTCCGGGTGCCAGGCCGGTCGTTTTTTTCTACATGTAGCCCGGCTTTGGGCAAGCAGAGCTAAATGTACAGCGGGGAAGCCGCAGCTTGTTCTGTACAAGTGATCTCAGCAGCCTGCAGATCTGCTATTCTCCATGGGGGGGTGGGGGGGTGCATTGAGGAACCGGGCCTTGGGGCAGCAGAGAGTAAATCCAGCCCTGGCAGCCGTACAGATGTGTTCTGCAAATCACGATGTGTACCGGCATTTTGCTGAATGTTTCGGCATAGAATCAATCGGCGAATGCCAAAAGTTGCCCGTTTCAGGCTTCTAGTCCTTGCAGCAACCAGCCACACGATCAGAAGTCTTTAGTGACACCTGAACCTAACATGCTGCAGTGCACATCAGGATCAGTGTCACTAAGATTATTATTGGCTGTCCCTGAGTTTCTTTCTTGATACCGAAGTAACGTTGGCTAATAAAACAGATTTCTGTGTGCTCAGGAGAAGGGAAGGAAAGCTATTTCCATTATATTTTATTTAGGTGACTCTTTAACCCTAAAATGTAGCCTGACCCTTAGCCCTCTAAAGCCCAGCCCCATTCCTAACCCTTAAAGGAGAACTATGCGGTCAGTGTTTTTCCCCATAGTTCTCCTAAGGGTCACGGAAGGACACAAACTAGCGTCCTCCCGTGACCCAAATCTCAGTATATAGCGAGCTACAGCTCGCTATATACTGAGACCGCCGCAGCTGAAACGGATCCTGACATTACTGTCGAGATCCACCCAGCTGCGTGAGTGACAGCTGGCTCTGCCTATCTAGAGGCAGAGCCAGCTGTACCCGCCCCCTCCCCTGTCCGTTCCGCTAGTCAGCCCTGAAAGCACGGGGAGGGGGAATCCCTGCAGAGAGCCGTGAGTGACAGTCACGGCTCTCTACAGGGACAGGATCGAGAGGTGAGCGAGCGACGCTATGTGTTTGCTCACTTCCCGATCTATTAAGCCAACCTGTGACAGTCTCATTGTCACACGTCGGCTTGAACTGTGAGAATGAGTGATTTTCACTCACCTGATAGTTCTCCTTTAACCCTCTAAAGCCCCGCCCCATTCCAAACCCCTTCTGACCTGCCCTTCATATCTCCTTGATGAAAGTATAGGGCATGTGTATGTTGGGATTGGCAAAAGCCTCTCCCCTCTAAAGGCAATGCTGTCCTCTGACATTTTTAAGATGGACATGTGACAGCCATCCCTTCTCTAATCTACCCATATGGTGAGCATTTGTAGTACTACGTGGACCAGCCAACTGACAAGAGTAACAAAGTGACAACCCCCACCACCATTTTACTTTATAATTTCTCATGCTCAAAAAACAAATTTCTTCTCATGCCCCCAACCATCCAGCATTGGAAATTTACTTCTGGAAACCAACATTCCATCATTCCTTAGAGAAATTTCACACATATCAGCATAAAGGTCCAATATGTAATTTGCGTCTCCGCTCTTATGATCTTGATCCCCCCACCCCCCACACCGCCATGAGGTATCAATAAAGCATTAGCTGAGATTTGCTGATCCAAGCGCGGTGGAGAATTGAAGATTGAACATATAGCCGGTAATGAAGTTAGCAGAGAGACCTATTAGTTACAGAAGACGCCGCGGCAGGATGTAAAGAGAAGATCAGGAAACCGCCCCTCGCTCTCCCCATCTATCTATATTAAGGCGTTTACATGGCCCCGGGCGCCGCGTTCAGCCCATTACGCACCGACGCCTATTAGACCATACATCTTATCTGCACCGGCATTTGAATATTTGCTGAGATAACAAAATAGCATTGCCTGGAGTATGAAGTCCTTACCGAGGAGGGAAGTTTAATCATTTCACATTCATCATGCACACTAACCCCCCTCATCAATGGCACGTGTGTGAGCGTTGAGGGTGCAGGAGCCCTGCGGTAGTACAACAGCGATTAATGGTAATATCGGTAGAGGCTCCAGCAGGTTAAAGTAGATGTAAAAATAACATTTTGGGGGGTTTTTATTCAACACTTCCATGGAACAAACTCTTATACGCCGCGGGATTGAAGGACTCGTACCAATACAGCAAACTGCCGCACAGTGTGTGAAAATTGTCATTACAAAGATGCTGACAACAAAATGAGTGGGTCGCTTCCACCTTGGCTCCTTCTGTTATCTCTCCCCTAATATTGTATATGCAGAAAAAAAGGGTAAGGCCTTGTTCACACCAAGCGCGGAGCAGATCCAGACCAGAGCAGGTGCAGACCGGATCAAAACTGCGTCCAATGTATTCTTATGGTATTTTGACCTCCAGTTCACATCGCAGCGTGCGGATCCAGACCAGATCCAGAGCAGGTGAAAAAACTGCGGCAAGCCCTATTTTACCTGCTCTGGATCTGCTCTGGAACGCATCAAAAACGCATCTAAAACGCATCAAAAACGCATGCAAGTGCCTGAAAGCCAATGTTAAACTGTTACCAAAACCGGCCCTAAACGCATCCAAAACGCATCCAAAACGCGGCACAACCCACTGCACTGCGTGTGCAGAAACCTGACCGGATCTGGTCTGCATTTGGTGTGAACAAGGCCTAACAGAAAGGGTTTTGTGGAGAGATGTATATCGAACCATGCGTAAAAATTATCAAATCTATTTACATAAAATTTTGCAGTTGATAAAACTCATAAATAACATTGTTACATACATCAGTGCCTTGGTTCTCAACTGGTGGGTCCTGACCCATAAGTGGGTCGCGACCCCATGTTCAGTGGAAAAAAGAAAAGGCTAGTTGCACTCCTTACCGGTATGACCCAGTGATCGGGGAGGGGTGCTCGGAATGACTGCGGATGGCGCCGCCAAATACAGATAATTGCAGAAACGTCACCAGCACACCAAATCCTTATAGGAGCAAAGTTCGTAGATTTTATTGCAAACTCATGTCAGTTACACAAGCACTTTCGGGGCCACACAGGGTCCCTTCATCAGGCATAGCAATGAGTCATTGCTATGAGCCGTAGCAGGGTCCCTCCATCAGGGCCGTAGCAGGGTCCCTTCATCAGCCATAGCAATGACTCATTGCTATGCCTGATGAAGGGACCCTGTGTGGCCCCGAAAGTGCTTGTGTAACTGACATGAGTTTGCAATAAAATCTACGAACTTTGCTCCTATAAGGATTTGGTGTGCTGGTGACGTTTCTGCAATTACCCGTGTTCAGCGGGTCGCGCCATGCCTTCCACTTTTCTAGGTGAGAGGCTCCTCAGCCTCCTAGCGCAGCACTGACAGTTCTCGCGCCAAGCAGCCATTCAGAATAGGCTGCTCAAGGCCGAGTGTCAGCTTAAGGAGGGGTGGGAAGGGGTATGCCTGCGGGGGAGCTCCATCCATACGTGCATTGCTTACAGCTCCCTCACGTGCCCTGTAGAGGTGCCTGGACTGGAGTGACGTCACATTCTGGCTCTCGGCACCTCTACAGGGTGTACAAAGGAGCTGCACATCCACTCCAGTTCTCGCAAGATAGGGAGTCTGGGTGGCTCTTTAAAAAAAAAAAAATTTCTTTTGGAGTGTGTGTGAAATTGTGTCTGTGGTTGTGGGTGTGTCGGTCAGTGTTTTTGAGGGCCCGTTCACACTACAGTGCGTTGTATGAACAGTCCTGTGCCATTAACGCACTGTACCTCGCAGTCGCACCTACTATGCGTTCTGGTGTGGGAGGTGCTTTGAGTTGCCATTCATTTGAATGGCACCCCAAACGCACCTCCCCCCCCACAGTTCAATTGCCCGCATCGGAACCTGCAGTACCGCAATGCCGTGCGTTCCATTGCAGTGTGACTTGGGTCACGACTTAATGACCAAGGACAAATGTGGGTCCTGAGGTTACACAGGTTGAGAACCATTGCATTAGTGGATATAATATCCCAGTTTTAACCCAACGTGATTCATCCCTTCTTAGTAGGTAGCCCAAAATACATAAATTAATTTCATAAAATTCTGATACATATCAGCCATGATTCCTTCCAAATGACCCATTCATTGTATAATCTCCAAGGTATGTCTATCAAAATTCATCCCAACATGATTCAGCCCTACGCGTTTCGCATTTAAGCTTCTTCAGGGGATCGGATTCACCTATATAGAGTACCTGGAGGTGGGGTCGACATGAGAAGGATGAGGTGGGTGGCTATGTCTAGCCCTGCCGTCACATACCGTCCCTCATCTCTACCGGGATCCCTGGGCCTCAAAAGGGAGGAATGCTCTAAGCAGTGTAAGAGAGCCAAACCCCATTCGGAACGGTGACCTATTTCTGATCCGAAGTGTACAAGGATGTGCTGTCCTCAGCTCACAGCTCCAAATGGTGCGCTCTCCACACATTACAAAGATGCTATTGGGTGTATTTATAAATGATTTGCGGAGCCTATAGATCTCTGAACGTTCGTTGTGTGCGAATGGGGGCAAAATCATATGTCCCTCCTGGGCTCATGGGACCTCCATGGCGGGTGTCAGGAAGGCAGAGCGGTGCAGGATCAGCAAACATCCATTCACTGATCTCCTTTTGTGAGGGATGAACCCAGAAGCACTGAGCTGTGATCACTTCCAGGTTCAGTGATATATATTGTTTTTTCGTTGGGGGAGGAGGTGGGGTTAAGTGATCTTCAGGCATAAAATGTGTATTGTAAGATGCGTGCAAAAGAAAATGTCAAGCCCTATGCCCTAGTGTCCAAGGGTACGAAAAAAACTCAATTGCACCCTTATGGCCACCTCCAGTTCACTGCTGAGCCCCATCATGGCCTGGCTCACTCCCTCTAGTTCCATGTGCCTTATTATTGGCCCCTCATTGTAACGAGCACCTTTTATATCTACAATCAGTAGGGGGCGGGCTAGAGCCGGCCATTGTGGAAATTGGATGGTATACTTTGCGCCATAATGTGAGCCATGAATTTGCACGGTGTGGGGGCATTCCACACTAAATAGGGGCACCAGCAATTCATGCCAACTGGCCGTTACCTCACTGCAGTAACCCATGACACCCAAACCTCCCTTTCCCCCCTCTATAGCATGCCCAAGCATTCATTTTTCTGTAGCAGGAAATAGGGTCCAATATGTCTCCAGACATCATCGCCAAGCTTGAAAGAATTCCTGCAGCTGCTCAGTTCCTAATGATGGTGGCACGTCCCCCAGAACTACATCTCCTAAGAGCCCTTTGCCCACACACACAGATGAGTGGGAAGCCTTTTGGAGCTCAAGGCAGCAGGTAACAGAGAAGAGGGGGAGAGGTGGGGTTCTGTAGTCCAGCAAGCAGACACAGCTTGGGATTTCAGTGTAGCCGGGGGGAAATTGTGTGGTCAGCCCAAGCTGGACATTGGAAGCTCAATGGATATCTTGTAGATGAACAGGAATTATCTGAACTTGTAGGACTATTAAGGTACAAGTATCTATCATGTTGATCCTCTTCCTCCTTGTCTGAGGCATTCCCTCTCTCTCTCTTGAATCTGTTTGCTTCAAGTCAAGTACCCCAAAAAAAGGGGTCAAAGTCAGCGACAGCCAGGACACGAGGACTCTCAGAAACAAGTATGCGGCAGATGAGATCATACTTGTTCCCGGTCACCAAATCAAGGAATTGAAGCCACTGGATCAGCATGACAGCCAGGAATGTCCTTGAAGTTTCTCATCGATTTTGAATGATTGCCAATTGGAGGACGTGCTTTGTCCTGGTGGGAAGGTGGGGTGTGGGGGGAGGGGGGGTTTTACGTCGGTTTGCAGCGAACAAC
>NW_017306853.1:943420-945898 GCF_000935625.1 Nanorana parkeri | reverse complement strand
GGGGGTGTGGGGGGAGGGGGGTTTTACGTCGGTTTGCAGCGAACAACGTCCTGCATAGTAGGCAGCTCGGGCCGATGGGGCCGTGTTTCCCCCTCCCGGTTTACAACCAATTAGAATCGGTTCCTCTCTATATGTAAATACTCCCCCCCGTTCCCGTGCGTCAATGAAAGCGGCCAGACGCGGCATTGTGCAACCGCCGCCGTGCAGCGATAATCTCCCCTCCCTGCAGCAGGCCGGCTATAATCTTTCTCTGATTCTGCTCTCATTGTTTTATATTATATTTCTTCCCGGCGCCGAAAAAGCAAAATAAAAAAATCTAATTTATATTTGATGTCTTAGAAGATGAATATCGGATGGAAGAGAAAAATAAAATACGATCACCGGGGTCATTCGGAGCTGAAGATTAATACGCTTATCTTTTGCCTTCCCTGGTTCCTCCCCTCCCCCCCCCCTCATCAATTTTATAACGACTTTCTGTGTTCATTACATACATTATGTGCTTCTCTATGCAATGTAGGCAGCTCATGGCTTGTGGGAGGAGGGGCCAGTAGGGTGATGTCACTGTGCATAGCTTCCTGAAAACATCACAGCTCCCGCCCTCAGTACTTCTCTCAAGTGCCCTGATGCAAGCAGTGGGCTGGTCTCTTGGGAGGAGTTATGCAAATATCAAAATGCCTTGATGGGCGGGTCTCAATCTAGAGGAGTGGGCGTTCCTAGGCAGGCATGCATTTGCATGCATATCACTCTAGGTACCGTCCACATGTGATGCTAATCCGGCATGATTGAAAGAAATGAAATCCAATAGATGAAAGGGGCGTGGCCAGGGATAGATAGATAGATAGATAGATAGATAGATAGATAGATAGATAGATAGATAGATAGATAGATACACTACTTTGCCAAAAGTATTGGGACACCTTTACACGCACATGAACTTTAATGGCCTCCCAGTCTTAGTCCGTAGGGTTCAGTATTGGGTTGGATGGATGAAAGGGGCGTGGCCAGGGACAACAGTCAGGCTGAGGAGGAAAGTACAAGATTGATGCCGGACGTCCTCCAGCCAGGAAAGGAGGCGGAGCTCTATCTGCCTGGCTGCAGCTTCTAATACACATTGTGAGGCGCTCCCAGTGTGCAGCGACATCAGAGGAAGAGGAGCCGGTACAACTGTACAAAACCTAACCTTAACCCTAACCTAACCCAAAGGGAAGGTCGAAGTTCATCTATAAAGCGGAACTCTATTCTTTATTTTGTTTAGTTTGCTCTTTTGCATCCGTTGAAATAAAATTCAAGCCTTCTTTTGCTGAGCTCTTCTCCTCGGTAGTTCCTCTTCTCCGCCACTAGATGTCACCAGTCTTCTGTGGTGAATGACGGCCATTGTGTATAATCTGCTCTCTGGGAGCCCAGGCTGTCATGGACACACCCCCTGGGATTGCGTCATCTAGCAGCCTTGGTTCACAGTGTTCCTAGAATGAGTGTGTGGGGGAAGGACCGCCCCCTCTCGCCGTCGCCAAGGAAGAAGAAGAAGATGGGCCCCCTGATGTCATCAGACTGGCCCCAAGCTATAGAACGGAGCAGCCGGATTTACTTAACACTTCACGGATTTTTATTTTCAGGAATACAATATGTAGACGGGTGAAAAGGATTTCCATATGTGGAATCTGAGAGATAATCTGAGATAACACGGATCTTTCCATTTTACAGGCCGGGTAATGGCTGCGCCTTTCCGGACCCAGCGCTCCGCCTCTCACCCTTTTACATATCTATTCGTCTTATGCGGCCATTATGTCAGCGAGTCGTGAAAAGGACAAACATATAAAAATACAATAAATCCGAAATTCACTATTTATGAGATTCCGACTTCCAGGACACAGAAGATAAATAGATAGATAAATAGATAGAGAGAGAGAGAGAGAGAGAGACATGATAGAGACAGAGAGAGAGAGAGAGGCAGAGGGATAGATAGATAGAGATAGATAGATAGATAGATAGATAGATAGATAGATAGATAGATAGATAGATTGATTATAGATAGATTGCTCTCACTAGAAGATTCATAAACATGCTGACATTTAGTGGCTGGAGTTGTATGTTGGAGTCTTCTTGGAGCACACACCATTGGTCATATCGCCGTCACATGACCCAGCTCTCTCGCAGTCTGATGCAATGTCGCAGTATTTATCTGAGCGGAGAGAATTTTCGTTGATCACAGAAATATTTTTGCACATTTCTCCCCGGTAGAGTTGGTGCTGAGCCGGCACTCCGATAACTGGAACGTTTCCTCGTCTCGCAATCTTCCCGCTGCAATAATTCCGGATGCCGCACAGTCTTCGCGCCCTCTCTATCATTCCTTTGAATCTTCCTGCGCAGAGTCTTTTCTCGCCCGTTTTTACTTCATTTACATTCCGTCCTGTTGCCAATTTACTGGGGGTTTTTTTTTAAACTGGACTTCCGTTGGTTGAATGTCACAAAAACAGCCAC
>NW_017306853.1:942508-943358 GCF_000935625.1 Nanorana parkeri | reverse complement strand
AAAATCTGGAGCAGCTGTTCCAACGGCAACCAATCAGCTGAAAGAGAGAAGTTGATTGGTTGCCGTGCAACAGCTGCTCCAGATATGATAAATCCCTTCAATGTGTCATAAAAATGAAGGTCCAATGTGTCAGTGCGACCCTTCACAGAGATCACGTGTACAGGGCCGGATTTCCCACAAGGCCAACCGAAGCCCGGCCTCGGGGCAGCAGGGAGTAGAGGGGCAGCAGGGAGTAGAGGGGCAGCAGGGAGTAGAGGGGCAGCAGTGAGTAGAGGGGCAGCAGGGAGTTGAGGGGCAGCAGGGGGTGTGGAATTCCTATCTCCCGGGACGATGTCGCCAAGATCACTTGTAAGCGGCCTGCATACAGGGGGACGCATTGAGGAACCTGGCCTTGGGGCAGCACATAGAGTAAATCTGGCCCTGATCACATGACTCCCCCTGACAGCCCTGATCACATGACTCCCCCTGACAGCCCTGATCACATGACTCCCCCTGACAGCCCTGATCACATGACTCCCCCTGACAATGCCTCCATCTGCTTTTCTCTCCAGAGAAAGGCGTGTGCACGTTGTGGGGTGTTGGAGAGTCTGCTGCGTTGGAGTTCCCCCAAAACACACAATACAAACGCATGCTGCCAGCTGTATGACCTGTGGCTGATTCCAGGCTGTAGTTCCCATCGCTGCGTCCATCCTGCAGACGCGGGTCCCGGTTAGGGTGACGCGCGGCGTTCTTCATAACCGCAGATGAAGTTGGCAATAGTTCAGTCCAACAATACAAACAGTGTTCACACGGACTGGCACAATGCAGCCAAAGCTTATCTTGCATTGGCAGCACATGCCGATAAAGATAC
>NW_017306853.1:933449-941925 GCF_000935625.1 Nanorana parkeri | reverse complement strand
GGGGGGGAGTGTCTCATCTGTCTGTACAACAAAAACATTCTTCGCCAGTGAAGAACACAACAAACACGTGCCGCCATTTTTACTGTTAAAGGGATCCTATCGGAGGGGCTAGTCCATGGAGTTAGGTATTTAAAGGAGAACTATGTGGTCAGTGTTTTTCCCCATAGTTCTCCTAAGGGTCACGGAAGGACACAAACTAGCGTCCTCCCATCACCCTAGGCTCAGTATATAGGGAGCTACAGCTCGCGGTATACTGAGACGCCGCAGCCGGGACGGATCCTGACATTACTGTCGGGATCCGCCCAGCTGCGTGAGTGACAGCTGGCTCTGCCTATCTAGAGGCAGAGCCAGCTGTACACCTGATGGGTGCTGACCACTCCTACCATGTAATACTCTGACATACAACCTGGAGAGCACAAACAAAAGGCAGTCGCAACTGTCGTTTGTTCTTATTCGGTGTAGCCTGGAAGCCTTGGATCTCCCATAATGGTGTTCACATTATTTTGCTCCCCCATAAATCACTGGCACTCCTTCCCCTCAGTGGTCCTGATTAAAGGAGATCTATGAGGCGAGGGAAAAGCACTCATAGTTCGAGCCGACGTGTGACAACCAAACTGTCACACGTCGGCTCAATAGATCGGGAGGTGAGCTCACTTCTCGATCCTGTGCCGGCAGAGAGCCGTGACTGTCACTCACGGCTCCCTGCAGGGATTCCCCCCTCCCCGCTCCGATCCTCCAGAGCGGACTGGCGGAACGGACAGGGGAGGGGGCGGGTACAGCTGGCTCTGCCTCTAGATAGGCGGAGCCAGCTGTCACTCACGCAGCTGGGCGGATCCAAACATAATTGTCGGGATCCGCTTCAGCTGCGGCGTCTCAGTATATAGGGAGCTGTAGCTCGCGGTATACTGAGCTTAGGGTGACGGGAGGACGCTAGTTTGTGTCCTCCCGTTACCCTAAGGAGAACTATGGGGAAAAGCCCTGACCACATAGTTCTCCTTTAAAGACCTAACTCCATGCAGTTGGTTTGTTTTGGATATAATGGGGGAGAGATATAACACGTTAGATACATTTTATCACATCTATACCCACATATAGAAAGGCTTCTTTAAAGTAAAAGCATTGAAAGTGTGGAATAAGACTACTTCTAGCCAGCACTGTAGATTGCTTCATAAAGGGTTTAGATCTGTTTCCAAATTAACAAAATATAACAGAGTATTAATATTTATAAGACAAAACAGTGTGGACGCATGAGCCGGGGGAATATCTGATGGCCTTAGGGGATCAGGAAGGAATCTGCTGTATAAGGGTTCTCTAGAGTATTTGTAACACAGCGCTAGAGGTGGAGTCAACAAAATGTGTGTAGATGTTCACAGATTGGGTTAAGTGATCAATGTATATCAATGTTTAAATTATGTGTGTTAGAAGCAATCATAAAAAAGTAAACGAAAGAAGTGGAGGCAGCTCTTTGTATTTACAGATTGTTATTCCAGCGCACTGCAGAATAATGCGCCTGCCCGTAATTTAGTGTGCGCCTCGTTTAAATAATGTATGCATCTGATATTTAATTGCTTTTATGTAAAGCCCATCTGTGCGCAAAACGCTGAAGGCGGGGCCGCGGGCCATAGGGAAAATATTGTGGTATTAAACAGTGCGGCTCAATTAAAATACTAAATTCAATGCATAGTTATTAGAATGCATAAGAAGGGGAACGCGGATACATTACGCCCCCCGTCTCTTTCTTTTTGATTTATTTTCCGTGCGGTGCGCTGGGTATTAGAAAAATAAATCTATAGCTATAGGAGATTTGGACTGTATTCTCTCCCTGCCTCATTCACATATCGTACCTTTTATTCGCATGTAAAATGGACTGTATTCTCCCCCTGCCTCATTCACATATCATACCTTTCATTCACATGTAAAATGGACTGTATTCTCCCCCTGCCTCATTCACATATCATACCTTTCATTCACATGTAAAATGGACTGTATTCTCCCCCTGCCTCATTCACATATCATACCTTTCATTCACATGTAAAATGGACTGTATTCTCCCCCTGCCTCATTCACATATCATACCTTTCATTCACATGTAAAATGGACTGTATTCTCCCCCTGCCTCATTCACATATCATACCTTTCATTCACATGTAAAATGGACTGTATTCTCCCCCTGCCTCATTCACATATCATACCTTTCATTCACATGTAAAATGGACTGTATTCTCCCCCTGCCTCATTCACATATCATACCTTTCATTCACATGTAAAATGGACTGTATTCTCCCCCTGCCTCATTCACATATCATACCTTTCATTCACATGTAAAATGGACTGTATTCTCCCCCTGCCTCATTCACATATCATACCTTTCATTCACATGTAAAATGGACTGTATTCTCCCCCTGCCTCATTCACATATCATACCTTTCATTCACATGTAAAATGGACTGTATTCTCCCCCTGCCTCATTCACATATCATACCTTTCATTCACATGTAAAATGGACTGTATTCTCCCCCTGCCTCATTCACATATCATACCTTTCATTCACATGTAAAATGGACTGTATTCTCCCCCTGCCTCATTCACATATCATACCTTTCATTCACATGTAAAATGGACTGTATTCTCCCCCTGCCTCATTCACATATCATACCTTTCATTCACATGTAAAATGGACTGTATTCTCCCCCTGCCTCATTCACATATCATACCTTTCATTCACATGTAAAATGGACTGTATTCTTTCCCTGTCACTTTCACATATCATACCTTTTATTCACGTGTAAAATGGACTGTATTCTCTCCTTTCCTCTTTCGCATCCAACCTGTTTTTCAAATGCAAAATGTTCTTTTAAAGACACGGCAGAGAAAAGCTCACAGCTGTCACCTACAGACCTTAAATAAAGAACATTTTCAACATTTTCAGCCCATCGTTTTTTTTTTTTAAATTCCCTAAAAGCACGCAACCTCGTGATCTACATTTCCCGTATAATTATGGTTCCTGATGATAAAACTCTTCACATTTAAT
Source organism: Nanorana parkeri (assembly GCF_000935625.1). Classification (NCBI taxonomy): domain Eukaryota; kingdom Metazoa; phylum Chordata; class Amphibia; order Anura; family Dicroglossidae; genus Nanorana; species Nanorana parkeri. The sequence goes on along the minus strand of NW_017306853.1, from coordinate 938,894 downwards.
ATATTCCGGAGATATTCCCGGAGACGGCCGGTGACTTTTCATATCAATCTGGGCAGTTGTCACCTTTTTTTGTCCTGTCAGCGTAAACCGCCGTCTGGCATAGACGCAGCAGCAGCGTCACCGTGACGTATCCCGCCTGATCCTGACACCTCCGGGGTGACGCTTGAGCTTCGTCCGAGAATTACAATGGAAATGTTATCGTGACCTCTCGGACCTCAGCGATGGCGGAATAAATGGGAACAGTTTTTCGTGAGATAATATTTCTACGTTGTATATAATCATCGAACGAATGCAAAATATCGACAATGCGTTTCTTAAAGGAGAACTACGGGGTCAGGGATTTTCCCCATAGTTCTCTTTAGGGTAACGGGAGGACACAAACTAGCGTCCTCCCGTCACCCTAGGCTCAGTATATAGGGAGCTACAGCTCGCCGTATACTGAGACGCCGCAGCCGGAGTGGATCCCGACAATTGTGCCAGGATCCGCCCAGCTGCGTGAGTGACAGCTGGCTCCTCCTATCTAGAGGCAGAGCCAGCTGAACCCGCCCCCTCCCCAGTCCGTTCCCGCCAGTCAGCGCTGGAGGATCGGAGCGGGGAGAGGGGAATCCAGCCCCGCCCAGCTGCGTGAGTGACAGCTGGCTCTGCCTATCTAGAGGCAGAGCCAGCTGAACCCGCCCCCTCCCCAGTCCGTTCCCGCCAGTCAGCGCTGGAGGATCGGCGAGGGCAGGGGGGAATCCAGCCCCGCCCAGCTGCGTGAGTGACAGCTGGCTCTGCCTATCTAGAGGCAGAGCCAGCTGAACCCGCCCCCTCCCCAGTCCGTTCCCGCCAGTCAGCGCTGGAGGATCGGCGAGGGCAGGGGGGAATCCAGCCCCGCCCAGCTGCGTGAGTGACAGCTGGCTCTGCCTATCTAGAGGCAGAGCCAGCTGAACCCGCCCCCTCCCCAGTCCGTTCCCGCCAGTCAGCGCTGGAGGATCGGCGAGGGCAGGGGGGAATCCAGCCCCTCCCCTATCACGGCAGAGAGCCGTGACAGGATCGAGAGGGGAGCGAACGCCGGTATGTGTTCGCTCCCCTCCCGATCTACTGAGCCGACCTGTGACAATGAGACTGTCACAGGTCGGCTAGAACTATGAGGAGGAGGGAAAAGCACTCCCCCCCTCATAGTTCTCCTTTAACATTTTGTACATATGTGAGAAATCTCCAGACTTCAGAAAAAACAGCCGCATACACGGAACAAAACTACATTTGAGGGAGCTCTGTTATGGGACAAAAGGGTTTGTATTTCTGCCCATCCAGTCATGAGAGTTACACAGCTCTGCAGCACGGCACAGTCCTGTCTGGCAAAGCAGGAGACCTAATTTTTCTCAGCTGCAGTTCAGTAACATTTACAGGTCATGTCCCTCCCCCAGCCTGTGATTGGACAGTGAAAGGAGAATCAGCTCATCTCTCTGTCACTCTGCTCTCTCCTCTCAGGTCCTATCCCCCCTATTCTGTGCGACTGGACAGTGAAAGAAGAAGCAGCTGAAAGATACAGCCATTTCCTGTCTGCATGCACTCCAGCGTTGGCTGCCATGACATTTCTCAAGGCCGGTTCCCCTGATGGTGACAACAGTGGACCATGTCTGTATCTTGGCCACTTGTCCTCTCCTTTGAAAGCCCTAAGAGCAGGATGACAATGTGGAACAAATGAATGCAGGGAGAGAGCGTTGTCACCGCATGACAGGAAGTGCCTGAACGGGGACCCTCGTGGCAGGATCTCCAGGAATCGTTTAGTAAAAGCCGCAGATTTAAAAATGTTGCAAAAAAATGTATGAAATTATATCAGATTTTTACTTCTCGGATGTACACCGAGTGGCCGGATTATTATATACACTGAGTGGCCGGATTATTATATACACCGAGTGGCCGGATTATTATATACACTGAGTGGCCGGATTATTATATACACTGAGTGGCTGGATTATTATATACACGGAGTGGCCGGATTATTATATACACTGAGTGGCCGGATTATTATATACACCGAGTGGCCGGATTATTATGACCACCTGACGTTTGTAGGCAAATTAGCTATAATTTGGCGCTGAAGTTGCTAGAGGGCCAGACCATTATAAATAGGGAAGCGGGTCGGTTACCACGACAGTAGAAGTGATTGGGAAGATTCGGGGAAACAACGCGATGTAACAGCCTTGGAACGCGGGATGATTGTTGGCGCTCGGAGCCATGGAGCGAGTATCAGCAAAACAGCAGAACTTGTTAAATGTTCAGGAGCGGCTCATTGTTAAAGTGTTTAAAGATCGGACTGTCAGCCGAAAATCTGGGTCTGAGCGTGCGAATTGTGGCCGTCGGCGACTAGTCAATGTTAGGGCAGAACGGGGGAGGGGCAAGACTGGTACAAGACAACAGAAGGGCAACAGCGCCGTGTCAGATTCCTCGCATCACCTCACACCATCTCGTGGAGTCACGAGGCGGCCCAACCAAGTACTGATGGGGGTGTCATAATAATCCGGCTACTCAGTGTATGTCTCCTGTGAGTTTTCCCAGCCCTTCAGAGAGAGCCAATCCCTGCGCCGACATAGACGGAAAATTCTAGAAGTCACCAAAAAAAAACCATTTGCCCCGCTCCGCTTTACCTGAGAATTTCACAAGCGACCCGTTGAGCCTTTGTACATTGTATGGGGGGGTGGGGGAGAGGGTCGTGTCATAACATTTCCTGTTTGTTACTCTATGTCAGCGTGTATGAATGGTGGAATGTATTCCAGATCATAAACATACATCAAGTTCATGGAGATGAAAGGCCGCCACATTCCGTGTAATTCAGCGACTTGAACGGAACGTTTGATGAGTTCCAGGAGCTCCGCCCCCCGCTCCGCCCCCCTCCCACTGAGCTTCATCTGTAATGAAAGCAGACCTGTCACACACCAGAGCGATTCAAAGGAAGCCTGTGATTTTAAAAAAATGACCTACGCATGTCAAAATCACAGAAGGCTCGCTCCCATCCAAACCCAATTCGGATTAAAATGTAAACTCTTCGGGGCCCATTCACCCATTAAAGAAGAACTATCACCAGAAGGTGAAAATTGTTGTAGAATTCCCCCCCTCCCCCCCCAGGGGACCCAGTGCACATAGCACTTAGTCCCAGGGCCATCTTTAATACTGATTGGACCCTGGGCAAACATTTTCTTGGGCCCCCCACTCCTACCCATCCAGACCCCTTAGCCAACCCCCCCCCCATGGTCATAGCAGAGCCACCTCCTCCAGCACACACATACACACAGCACGGAGGGCAGCAACCCAGCTCTTCTCTCCATGTCACCCGCTCTGCGAGCATCTGCTGTCAGTGCTGAGATGCAGGGCAAGTGGTAGGAGTTTTGCAGCATAGGACCTGCTCAAGGGGCAGCTGCTTTGGGCCCCACAACAATGACTGGGCCCTGGGCAGCTGCCCCTTTTGCCCTGCGTTAAAGACGGCCCTGCTTAGTCCTGTTAAGATCCATGCAGTGGTTTAGGAATAAAACGGCTTAATTTTTTTTTTTTTGTGCTGTAGCTCCACCCCACGCTGAACCCCAATTTATGGATCACTGATTTCCTGCCACCCCTCTCTAAGCTGACTAATCTTTTGCTATGATGAATGAACGATCAGAGCTGCGGAGCTGTGTGATAGATCTGCTGAACGGCACTGCACACACAGGCAGATAGATCACACAGCTCTGGCTGTTCACTCACAATAATAAAAAAGCATTCAGCGCTGCAGGGCTGTGTGATCTATCTGCCGGTGTAGTGTATGTTTAAAGCAGCAGGCACCTCCAGCACGCAGTCCCACAGCACACAGTCCCACAGCACGGACTGTTCATTCATAATAGTAAACGAACAACCAGTGCTGCAGGGCTGTGTGATCTATCTGCCAGTTGCTAATAAACATCAACTGCATCAGCACATAGGTCACACAACCCTGCAGTGATGACTGATCTTTTACTGTGGAATGACTAGCGCCGACACCCCTCTCACTGCTGTGCTGAATTGCAGCATCGGTCTCCAGGGTGCCCCCTTCTGCCAATCCGGTGAATTACGCCTTAATTTATAGGGAGTTATTCACTAAAGAGCCGAAAGATCCAGCCGTAGATTCAGGTGATCCTTCGGCTCTCTTCGGCCGCCGGAGCTCTTCGGAAGGCATATGCCTCGGCTCGACTGAGCCTAAGTGACGGCCGAAGCGGGGAGAGCGGCCGGCCGTTCGCCCCGCAAATGACAGCTGGGCAGAGCCAGCCGTGATCTCACAGCTCGCTCCACCCAGTTGTAATGACTGGCCGGCCGTTCGCCCCGCAAATGACAGCTGGGTGGAGCCAGCCGTGATCTCACAGCTCACTCCGCCCAGTTGTAATGACAGATCAGCATCCCTGGGGACGCTGATCTGTCATTAAACAATAACAACTGGGCGGAGCTGGCCGCGACCTCACGGCCGGTTCCGCCCAGTTGTTATTCATTGGCTGGGACAGGTGCCGGCCAATAGGAAACAGTTGGGTGGAGCTAGATGTCACTGCTAGCGCCGCCCAATTGTTTTTATTTTTTTATTATTATTTTTTAATTTTTATATTTGTTTAGATTTTGTAAAAACATTTTAACCTTTTTTTCACTCTTTTTCACTGATTTTCTAATCTGCTCGGTACCTCGGAGGCTCCAAGATGAATAGCAGAGCTCAGTGGCGTAACAATCGCCATAGCGACCCAGGCGGCCACTATGGGGCCCGGGCACAGAGGGGCACGGCCTGGGGGTGCTGGCTGTCACAGACACAGCTCAGCAGCGGCCACGGCGCATTTCCCCTCATAGTCGCTGCGGAGCTGTGTCAGTGACAGCCAGCTGCTGCGGCAGATGAGGGCGGTGTTCGGAATGGAGGAGGCGGGGCCCGCCTCCTCTTACATCACTGGCCAGCGACCTAAGAGCAGGTGGGGCCAGTGATGTAAGAGAAAGCGGGGCCCGTCGATAGCAGAGGAGGCGGGGCCCGGGGAACAGGAGTCGGGCCCGGGGACGGAACAGGAGTCGGGGGCCCGGCGACCACAGAGGCGCTGACAGGTAAGAGATCTCAGACCCGGCAGAGCCCACTATAGAGATTCTATGGTGGGCTCTGCAGGGTCACTCTCCGCTGGGGCTTTGCAAGTGGCATAACTAGCAATCACGGGGCCCCATACAAAATTTTGCTGTGGGGCCCTGTGATTTCTAGTTACGCCCCTGGCAGAGCTGAATGCCGTTCGGCCCCTATAAGAATAAGAATTTTGATTCGGAATGAAACTAATCGCACGTGTTTTGTAGCCGGCAGATGGGAGAGAAAGCCGCTCCCAGTAGCATAGAACTGGTGTACTGCCCAGCTCTTGACAACCAGTGACGTCAGTGAGCTGGGCGGGACATCGGCGACAGCTGGGTGGTGCACCATCAGGACGCCGGCCATAACGCCGTTAG
>NW_017306853.1:928141-933418 GCF_000935625.1 Nanorana parkeri | reverse complement strand
CACCAGCATAGCCCGCGTCCCAGGTAGTGATTATGCTGGGGAGGGATTCCTGTGCAATACTCCTTTATTAATATGTTTGACTTTTAATGTATCAGGAATTTTATATTATTTGTATCTTTAAAATCTACATTGTGAATAATAATGAAGACATTGGAATGTGTTGATTGTCTCTCTAGAGTCCCGCTGTACATGACTTTGAGTACGGGGGACGGGGGACTCATCTATCGGTCCCGCTTTCCTTTACTTTGGTTTTAGATTGTAAGCCCTCAGGGGCAGGGCCCTCCTTACCATCTTGTCTTCAATTGTATTGTGATTGTAATGTCTTCCTTATATTGTAAAGCGCTGCGCAAAATGTTGGCGCTCTATAAATACTATGTACTAATAATAATAATACAAGACCGAGATAGAAAGACAGAAATAATTAACGACGAATCCGGCGTTCCTCTTTAAACAAAAGCAGAACAAGAGTTTTATTAGCGCAATTCTACAGCCGCCAGAGAACGGAATATATAAAACAGACAATAATTCTCACCGCTGGAAGCCGCGAGGAAAATTGCGTCTCACTTTGCAAAGATCTCATGATGAGTCTTGCCTATCCGGCTCGCCGTCCTCTCTGCACAGAACAAGCCGGGGAAATCTTCTTCTTCCTGAATATCTCCGGAGTCACTGGAATCCGCGCTGCGGAAAGACGAGGCGGGAGTAATTATTGACGTTATTCGGAAGATGAGAAATGACTGTCGGCGCTTTGGATGAGATTCGGTGTTGGGGGGGGGATGGGGGGAGGAAAACATGCGTTGGAAGAGATACGGAGGCGGAGTCCAGAGAATTCGAGCTGAGTCGTATTTATATTCTGTGGACCAGTATGGGCGCCTTGTGAACCCCATAGCAGTCTGTGACTGTGCCACATCCAGTGATGGTTGGAGAAGGTGCGAGGGATCATAGGGAGGGGTTCCCTAACCCAAATAGTGTAGTGTGCCTTTTAAAGTAGATGTAAACCCGAATCGCATTTTATTTCAGAAAGCACTGAAATGCCATTTTCAACTTGTTTTTAACCTTTTGCTGTCTCTTCACAGCCACCTTCTGTCCAAATACCCTCCAGGGACGGCTGCATAACATTTCTCAGGCTAGTTTCCTGATGGTGACAACAACAGTCAACCATGTCGGTGTAATGTGTGTTGAAAGGGCCGCTTGTAGTCTCCATTGGAAGTCCATGTGACAGGGGACACCACAGGAGAACATTTGTTGTCACCCTATACCAGGAAGTGATCTGAACACGGACCATCATAGCAGGATCACCAGGGAATGGACAGGAGGCCCCACCCACTAAAAGCTGCAGAAAATTACACTAGGGGGCAGAGACAAGACCAGTCACACTGCAGAAGGAGAGAGAGCAACAGTGAGTGGTCTTTATTACAGGAGGGGGGCGGAGACAAGACCAGTCACTCTGCCTAAGGAAAGAGAGCAACAGTGGGAGGTCTTTATTACAGGAAGGGGAGGAGGCGAGACCAGTCACTCTATACAAGGAGAGAGAGCAGCAGTAAGCGGTCTGTATTAAGGGAGGAGGCGGAAACAAGACCAGTAACCCTGTAAAAGGAGAGAGAGCAGCAGTGAGCGGTCTTTATTACAGGAGGGGGCGGAGACAAGACCAGTCACTCTGCATAAGGAAAGAGAGCAGCAGTGGGCGGTCTGTATTACAGGAAGGGGTGGAGACAAGACCAGTCACTATGCATAAGGAACGAGAGCAGCAGTGGGCGGTCTGTATTACAGGAAGGGGTGGAGACAAGACCAGTCACCCTGCACAAGGAGAGAGAGCAGCAGTGAGCGGTCTTTCTTACAGGAAGCTCCAGGTCTCACACTGGATTACTGCACAGATCTGGAAGAAATACACAACGCTCATCATGGGGGGGGTCTATTTATTTTGGCCACTAGATGGAGCTGAGGAGCGGATGAGATAAGTATTTATAAGCTCCATCTAGTGGTCATAATATAGTATTACATGACAATAAATGACATAGACCCCCCAAGATTCAAGGAGGAACACACATGACTCTTGTATGAAGGACAATATTGGCTGATCCCGGAGTTCAGCTTTAAACAAAGGGATGGTGGGGATCTCATGCTCTTAATTAATCAGTAAGGGTCCAGTGGTACCCATCACTAGTCCTCTATGCTATGGGCAGATGTGATTATACTCTCGGCCGTGTGAATTTTGGGATCCACTCCAAAAAGTTCCCCTTGTTTGCTACACTTAGTTCATCGCTATTTCAAACACGTCATTTCGTTGTCTCCCCTTTAAGCGGCGCCTCCATTCCTCCGCCTATTGATGGCCGCCTGCCTGTTCCTGCTGGAGTGTGATAATGACCGCATGCTGAGTCAGGGGGACTCCTATCAATAAATACATCTTCCATTCTTCAAGGCGGGAGAAAGCATTCCTCTAATCTGCTCGGAGACGTCCATGGCTTTCTCCGGCGCTAACAAGTAACAATTTCCCTGACAAGATCGACACATTCCCATTGACAGAAGTGCGGCGAGAGAGAGCCGGGCTGACATCCTATATACATATATACGAGGACATCTGTCAGCCGTATACAGCCAGCTCAGCAGAAAGAGCGCGCGTCTTATTATATTACACGCGGTGAGCGATGGGGAAGCCGCGGAGGAAATTCACAATTACGATATAACTCTTTCCTTCCCCAACAAGGAGATCGGCAATGTGCGCAAAGCACCGTCACCCCGAAACAACCAACGTCCACGTGTTTTACATTAAAGTGGACCTGTCACTAACTTTACACATCAAATTAAATTTCTGATGTGTCACAATATACAACAAGAGGATCATTGGTCAGAAAAGCTCCGCCTCTTATCATTAACCCCTTATGACTGATGCTTTTTTTTTTCTTTTTTTGCACCCATGTTATATTCCACATTTTAGGCCTGAAAATTACTTAAAGGAGAACTATGGGGTCAGGGCTTTTCCCCATAGTTCTCCTTAGGGTAACGGGAGGACACAAACTAGCGTCCTCCCGTCACCCTAAGCTCAGTATATAGAGAGCTGTAGCTCGCAGTATACTGAGACGCCGGAGCGGATCCCGACATCGATGTCGAGATCCGCCCAGCTGCGTGAGGCAGAGCCAGCTGTACCCGCCCCCTCCCCCGTCTGATCCGCCAGTCAGCGCTGGCGGATCGGAGCAGGGAACCCAGTCCCTCCCCTGTCACGGCAGAGAGCCGTGACAGGATCGAGAAGTGAGCGAACGCCGGTATGTGTTCGCTCACTTCCCGATCTACTGAGCCGACCTGTGACAGTCTCATTGTCACAGGTCGGCTAGAACTATGAGGTGAGTGAGAAGCACCCCCCCCTCCCCCCTCATAGTTCTCCTTTAAAACCCCCCAAACATTATATATTTCCTGAAAGCCAAGAACTTGCAGAATAAAATGGTGGCAGATATTAGCGCAACTCCTTATCAATCCCCAAAATTTAGTGAAAAATTTACTTGAATGCCCCAAAACACAATAAAATACCAATTATTTTAAATACAATATAAAAGATGAGGTTACAACGAGTAAATAGATATCCAACATGCCCGGGTAGAAAATTGTGTGCGTCCGTGAAACGGCGACAAACCTCAGTACCCCCCAAAAAGTCCATAGACAACGCTTTAAAAGCCCCCCCACAGGTCATCAATTTAGAGATACCCAAAAATACTGGCATTTCAATTATCGCTCTCACTCAGGCGTGCGCGGCGATACCCAACATGTATAGCGCGTTTGTCGTTTTCACCCGACGCGTGGTTACGTGGCGACGCGCGTGCTCGTGGGGGGACTTTAAATATTTTTTAAAAATTCTTCTTAGATTTATTTCATTTTAATTTTAAAAACTGTTTTTTTTTTTACTTTTGTTTGATTAATTCATCCATCCCCCCCCCAGCCCCCCGCCGACACCAGAGAAGCCGGTCCCGGGCCCGTAGGAGCCCGGGAAGCACGGCAGGGGTGTCGGGTGGGGGACCCCTTCACCGGGCCATATGCAGTCGAGAAGGGGTTAAAAGGCCGTCCCTGAGCTCCAGTCAGTGACATTGCCTAGACCGAGATGATGTCATCACCGGGTCTCTATGCTTCTCTATGGGGCACGTCATAGCTCTGTGTTTGGGAGGGGGCGGCAGGGGGGCTGTACATAGCTTCCTGAAAACATCTCAGCACCCTGCCCCAGCACTTCTCTCAAGATCCCTCAGTCCTGATGAGAGCAGTGGGCGGGGCTCTTGGGAGGAGTTATGCAAATATCAATATTTCTTGATGGGTGAGTGTCACATTGGAGCTGGGGGCGTTCCTAGGCAGGATGATTTTGCGGGGCCACGGACATTCAGGCTGGGGGGAGGAAAGCTCTAGGTGATGCTGGACATCCTCCAGCCAGGAAATGAGGCGGAGCTCTCTCTGACTTGCTGCAGCTTCTAATGCACATTGTGAGGAGCTCCCGGTGTGCAGTGACATCAGAGGAAGAGGGGAGGAGCCGGTACAGACTGAGGGGGAGGCCGGAGGTCAGATAGAAGACTGAAGGGAAGGACGGAGGTCAGATAGAAGACTGAAGGGGAGGACGGAGGTCAGATAGAAGACTGGAGGGGAGGACGGAGGTCAGCTGTAGCTAGCACTCGGAGACTTCGCACTTCTAAAGGTGAAACATGAAAAGAAATTGTCGGAACTTCCAGGTAATGTCTCCAGCAAAGTTTCGGCTTTATTAGTAATATATGAGAAGCTCCGTCCGGGTTTCAGAGAGAATTTATAATGCGCAGAAATCTCTCTGCCATCGGAACGATCTTCGATGAAGAGAGAAAAAATCCCTTTTATGTGGAGAGCGCCGCCGTCCGTCTTCCCGTCACTTCCATCCACGTCCCGGACTCCCAGCATGCTCTGCGCCTCTTTCCCGGCCGCTTCATGTGATGCAATCTCCATTCCTCAAGACTACATCTCCCAGCATGCCTTGCTTCCAGCCAGCAATGATCCTGTTACATTGTTCAGACATTAAGTTGTAGTTCAGAAGGCAGCTCTGTGGGAGTGGTGACACCGGGAAATGCGTATTCACAGGGCTGAGTGAAACAGTGTCACCGCATTGAGGAAGTCCATCCAATGAGCATCTTCAATAAGTAAGTTTACAAACTTCTAGATGGATCTGGTTATTGGGAGCGGGATAGAACTTATGGAAATTGAATACAGAAATACAGATTTATTTTTTGTTTTTAAGTATTTCGTTTTTATTTTATTTTTAATTATTTTATTTTTTTATTATTA